>NW_006791020.1:1312600-1363152 GCF_000442215.2 Lipotes vexillifer | reverse complement strand
AGGGAAAGACAAATACTGTATGATTTCACTTATATGTGGAATCTAAAAAACCAAAATGAATAAACAAATTCAACAAAACAGAAACTGATACATACAGTGTACTAACAGGTGATTGCCAGAGAACAAAGGGTTGGAGGGAGAAAATAAATAGTTGAGAGAGATTAAGAGGTACATACTTCCAGTTGCAAGATAAATGGTTCACAGATATGAAATGTATAATGTGGGGTATGTTGTTAAAAACTATATAGTATTTTTGGTTACTGTAACTAGACTTATCTTAATGATCAGTTTGAAATGTATAGAAATATCATTTCTATACACCATATTGTGTAACAGGAAGCAACATAGTGTTGTAGGTCAGTTATATTTCAAAAACAAACTAATAGAAAATAAAATCAAATTTATGGCTACCAGAGGGGAAGGGGGAATTGGATGAAGGCAGTCAAAAGGTACAAGCTTCCAGTTTTAAGACAAGTAAGTACTAGGTAGGTAATGTACAACCTGATAAATTTAATTCACACTGTGGTATGTCGTATAAGAAAGTCATTAATAAAGCACATCCTAAGAGTCCTAATCACAAGGAAACATTTTTTCTATTTTAAAAAAAAATATATTATCTATATGAGATGATAAATGCCCACTAAACTTGTTGTGATAATCACTTCATGATATATGTAAATCAAATCATTATTCTGTAAAACATTAAATTTATACAGTACTATATGTCAATTATATCTAAATACAACTGGAAGAAAAACAAAAGTCAGTCCCCTACTGACAATTTAATTCTTGACTTCAGGGACAATGCATCGATGGAACCAATCCAGAAAGAGATTCTCATTGTCCAGGCCTTCTGGTTGTACAACCACAAGGCGGATATGTGGTATTTATTTTCCCTTAAAGGCTTGGGCATCATCAGCTTTATACATAAGGGCAGTTCTGATCATAAAACTGAGTGCATTTGTGTAAAACTGTAGAGTTATCCTTCCTGCATTAAATCCTGCTGCACAGTTCTCTTCCTTACTAATAATTGTCTTTTTTGGCATTTTTTTTTCCAGAATAGGACACTTTTATCTGCATTAAAAATCTATCCAGGTAGATATCCTTTCATTTCAATGATTTTCATAGTGATGTCTGGGAATGCACGTACTGCATCCTCGTTGACAGAAGCAGCTTCTCCTGTTATCTTGACATTTTTAAAGCCAAACCTCTTTCTAAAATTATTAAAACATCTTTTGCTGGCATTAAGTTCTCTGACTTTAGATGCTTCACCTTCCTTTTGCTTTGTGTTATCGTATAATGACTTCACATTTTTCAAGTCATATTAGAGTTTATAGGTATTCATTTCTTATAACAATCCTGCACACACATAAAAGCTACAATTTCAAGGTAAGATAAAAAGGTGTTTCACAAAAAGTGAGGTTTTTGCACATATTGGCATAGCTGTAGCAATGATTCCTTAAATTTTCCTTTTTTTTTTTTTTTTTGAGGTACGTGGGCCTCTCACTGTTGTGGCCTCTCCCGTTGTGGAGCACAGGCTCTGGACACGCAGGCTCAGCGACCATGGCTCACGGGCTTAGCCACTCCACGGCATGTGGGATATTCCCAGACTGGGGTATGAACCCATGTCCTCTGCATCAGCAGGCAGACTCTCAACCACTGTGCCACCAGCGAAGCCCTCCTATTTCTTTTTGATAATTGTCCTTATGCTGGATTCATTTATCTTGGAATGAATGGGCAACCACCACTGCAGACCTCAATATACTGTACATATCAAGCAATTTAATTTTTTCTTATAATGTCATGACTTTTCTCTGTTTCTTGGGACCACTTCCTGCATCATTAGTGCACTTCATCCTATGGTGTTACTCAAGGTTTATAGAATTACACTAAAAACTATAAAAATTATATGAGAATGTGTGAAATCATTTTTTTTTACTGTTATATCCAATTTACTGGAGAGATGAACTGCTCAGATGGAGATGACAAGGGTCACATGGTGTTTTAAGCAGATACAACTCTTGAGCTCACTGCAATAGCAACAGGAGGTGGTTAAAAAAGGTTTCACCTTTTTGACTATCTTCTTAGGTGATAGCAGAATTACATTTTAATAGAAAATGTAAAATATTTCAATATTATTGCTCATACACCCAAGAATCTTTGAATCAATATCTACCCTATTTTCTCCTCAGGCTGTGTATGACAACTCTGTCTCTTTGAGTCTTAAGGGAGAATAGAAAAAAATATGAACAAAATTTGATAAAAAATAAAATCAAACCACATGTTCAACAACAAAACTCCCACGTGTAAAAGTGTAAGAGACAAGGCAGTGGCAAACCTCCCAATAAGAAGTTGATGACTGATATAGTTTACCTGATTATTTTTTCTTTTTCAAACCATAGTTCCCCAAGCAAGAAAATACAGTGAGTAAAGCATCTTAAGTCATATTCGATCATTTATGTCAAACACTCCACACAGCCTCCTGAATTATCTGAAAAATTGGTCTAATTTTGTTCCTACTTATCTCAGGAATACTGCCATTGTTATACTACCTATTAAGTTCACAGCCTATACAAATACAGTGAGGAGCTTATACAGCTATCCCATCATTGGGCTAGTTTAAGTGGTGATAAAATAAGCGGTTTTCCCAAGATGTTGAAATTATTGAGAAAGGGTTTTTGTTATTGTTTGCTTTTTCTTTGTATTAAAAATCATTTTAAAACAAGCACCCCTTTCACACACATATATAGCTGTCTTTATTTTTATACCTAAAATATTTTTATTTATCTTTGTATATGTATTTGGAATGTATTGCTATCAAGTATGCATGTGTTCTACTCTTCATTGTATTTTTTTTCTTTCCCTTTCTTGTAAATTCTGCCTTCTACCAGAGTGACATGTTTCATAAATAATCTTTTTTAAAACGGAAAGGGAAAACAAACAATGTTTTTTAAAATATATTCTATGTATATATTCTACTTATTTCCAAAACTTACATCAAGAGTTTTGAGGTAGTGATTTGATAGCTGAGGGCTAAAGTGACTTCACAGAACAAAGAGTTACAATGAAAATAATAATGATCATTTTCTTCTTGTCAAGTTATGAGTCTGTGCTCGATCCTAAACTTTCTTGGTAGTTCAGAGTGATTAACAGATATGGAATAGAAAAGAAACATTAAGGAAACTCTTGTTAGAAGAGACCTTTGTAAGCAGTATTCCTGGATTTAAGAGAACGATATAAATAAATATTTTCTGAAAGTACAAAAGGAAAAATTACTATGATTCCTGACACTGCTGTTGGCCATGGAAAAAAGATTTTGGACCAAGTAGTAGCATTGCTGGTCTAAGACTGGTGAATCTAGACTGGTATAGACCAGGGGATCTCCAAAACTTGTTCAGATAATTTATAATGTCAATTTTATTTTTATAATAAAACTAAAACAGTATTCTCATTTTTTCACTGTTGACATTTACATTGATGGTACAGAAATTATGGTACATAAAAATACTATTTTCTTGGAATAAATCAATGTGGTGGTATAAATTCTACTAGAGATTATTTTATTCTTGACCACTACACACTTAGAGTAAAAATATGCCAATTTTATTTAAGAATCTCTGTGATGAATCAATAGAAATTATAAAATTTATTAAATCTCTACCCTTGAGTACATATCTTTTTTTTTTAATATACTGTATGAGAAAATGATAAATAACCTCTGTCCCATACTGATATTAGATGGTTATCTCCAGGAAAAGCACCTATGCAACTGAGTGGCAGGCTAAATCAGCTAATTTGTTCATAGAAGGCTGTTTTTTATTAGTAATAATAATTGACTGGCAAAGTATGGTTATTCAGACTAAGGTAGTTGACATATATTTTCTCAAAAAAATAATGAATAAGCTAGTTACTTCAAGGAAAAAAAATGACAATGCCACCATCAGATTTGCAAACAAAATTTAGAATTTTGGAAAATCTGTATGCACCCCATGGATTTGGACAGCTCTTCAATATTTTAAGACTTTTCTGATGAAATCAGTGGGGATATTAATTAATCTGATCTTGATATTTTACAATAAAATGTGTCAATATTTAGAAATTCAGCTTGGGTCAATAAACAAATGTTTTACAAATGATAATTGCAGGATTTTTAAAAACAATTAATTGATAAAACCTCATTCAAAATTTCTGCTGTCTGAAGGTAGAGAACCAGTAACATTGGTGGTTCAATTCAGTCTGACTCTGAAAGCCTGAGTACCAGGACAGCTTATGGTGTAATTCTCAGCCATAGTTGGATGTCTGAGGGCAGGAGCTCAAGCACAAAGAAAAAAATTTACCCATCCACTGCCTTTTTCTTTTATACAGACTCCCAGTGGATTGGATGATACCGACTCACTTTGGTGAGGGTGGATCTTTACACAGTCTAACAATCCAAGTGATAATCTTTCCTAGAAACATCCTCACCAATGCATCCAGAAATAATATTTTACCAGGCATTCCTAACCCCAGTCAGATTGACACATAAAATTTACCATAGCAGAAGCAACATGAAAATTTGTCTTCCCAGAGCCACATGAATCTGCAAAAATGTAAAACAATAATACTCTTCTCTCCAACTATTTTTGTTTTGAAAATTGTAGTTATTTTGATTCATAAACATTATTTACACTAACATATAATAGAGTTTATTATTATTAATTATATTAATAAACATTTTTAAACTTTTATTTTATAATATAGAAATATTAATACATAAACCATATAAGCAAAGATTTATAGAATTCTCAATAATTTTTGAGTGGGGTCCTAATCTTTATCTTATACCACTCACAGAAATTAATGCAACATGAATTCAAGCCTTAAATGTAAGAAGTGAGATAAGTACAACAAGAATGCACTGGAGGGATGAGGGGAAGATGGCGGAAGAGTAAGACGTGGAGATCACCTTCCTCCCCACAGATACATCAGAAATACATCTACACGTGGAACAGTTCCTACAGAACACCTACTGAACGCTGGCAGAAGACCTCAGACCTCCCAAAAGGCAAGAAACTCCCCACGTACCTGGGAAGGGCAAAATAAAAGAAGAATAAACAGAGACAAAAGAATAGGGATGGGACCTGCACCAGTGGGAGGGAGCTGTGAAGGACGAAAGGTTTCCGCACACTAGGAAGCCCCTTCGAGAGCGGAGACTGCGGGTGGTGGAGGTGGGGAGCTTCGGGGTCGCAGAAGAGAGAGCAGCAACAGGGGTGCGGAGGGCAAAGTGGGAAGATTCCCGCACAGAGGATTGGTGACCGGCATTCACCAGCCCAAGAGGCTTGTCTGCTCACCCACCGGGGCTGGCGGGGCTGCGAGCTGAGAGGCTCGGGCTTTAGTTGGAGTGCAGCTGGGGTTGGCAGCGTGAACACAGCCTGAAGGGGTTAGTGCACCACGGCAAGCCGTGAGGGAGTCCGGGAAAAGGTCTGGAGCTGCCGAAGAGGCAAGAGATTTTTTCTTCCCTCTTTGTTCCCTGGTGCGTGAGGAGAGGGGATAGATAGCGCTGCTTAAAGGAGCTCCAGAGACTAGCATGAGCCGCAGCTAAAAGTGTAGACCTCAGAGACAGGCAGGAGATGCTAAGGCTGCTGCTGCCGCCACCAATAAGCCTGTGTGCAAGCACAGGTCACTATACACACCTCCCTTCTGGGGAGCCTGTGCAGCCCGCCACTGCCAGGTTCCCGGGATCCAGGGACAACTTCCCCGGGAGAACACAAAGTGATCCTCAGGCTGGTGCAACGTCACTCTGGCCTCTGCCACCGCAGGCTCGCCCCGCACTCTGTGCCCCTCCCTCCCCCTGGCCTGAGTGAGCCAGAGCCCCCAAATAAGCGACTCCTTTAACCCCGTCCAGTCTGAGCAGAAAAACAGACGCCCTCCGGCGACCTACATGCAGAAGTGGAGCCAAATGCAAAACTGAGCCCCTAGGAGCTGTGAGAACAAAGAAGAGAAAGGGAAACCTCTCCCAGCAGCCTCAGAAGCAACAGATTAAAGCTCCACAATCAATTTGATGTACCCTGCACTTGTGGAATACATGAATAGACAACGAATCATCCCAAATTGAGGAGGTGGACTTTGAGAGCAAGATTTATGTTTTTTTCCCCTTTTCCTCTTCTTGTGAGAGTGTATGTGTATGCTTCTGTATGAGATTTTGTCTGTATAGCTTTCCTTCCACCATTTGTCCTAAGGTTTTATCCATCCGTTTTTTTTTTAATTTTTTTTAAATTTAATAACTTTATTTAATTTTACTTTATTTTATTTTACTTTATCTTTCTTTCTTTTTTTTCTATTTTCCCTCCTTCCTTCCTTCCTTCCTTTCTTCCTCTCACTGTCCCTCCCTCCCTCCCTGCCTCCCATCCTTCCTCCTTTCTTTCTTTCCTTCTTTCCTTCCTTTCTTCTACCTTCCTTCCTTTCTTTCTTTTCTTTCTTTCTTTCTTTCTTTCTTCCTACTTCTACTAATTATTTCTCTCTACTTTTTCTCCCTTTTATTCTCAGCAGTGTGGATGAAAGACCCTTGGTGCTTCAGCCAGGAGTCAGTGTTGTGTCTCCCAGCTCCACATAATAAAAAAAGGTGAAAATCTCCCAGA
This sequence comes from Lipotes vexillifer, assembly GCF_000442215.2. NCBI lineage: Eukaryota > Metazoa > Chordata > Mammalia > Artiodactyla > Lipotidae > Lipotes > Lipotes vexillifer. Next base: position 1,356,535 of record NW_006791020.1, on the reverse strand, counting down.
GACCTCAATCTCAACACCAGCACCCAGGTTCACTCAATGACCAGCAAGCTACAGTGCTGGACACCCTATGCCAAACAACTAGGAAAACAGGAACACAACCCCACCCATCAACAGAGAGGCTGCATAAAATTATAATAAGTCCACAGACACCCCAAAACACAACATCAGACGTGGACCTGCCCAACAGAGAGACAAGATCCAGCCTCAACCACCAGAACACATGCAGTAGTCCCCTCCACCAGGAAGCCTACACAACCCAATGAACCAATCTTAGCCACTGGAGACAGACACCAAAAACAAAAGGAACTACAAACCTGCAGCTTGCAAAAAGGGGACTCCAAACACAGTAAGATAAGCAAAATGAGAACAGAAAAACATACTACAGATGAAGGAGCAAGATAAAAACCCACCAGACCTAACAAATGAAGAGGAAATAGGCAGTCTACCTGAAAAAGAATTCAGAATAATGATAGTAAAGATGATCCAAAATCTTGGAAACAGAAGAGAGAAAATGCAAGAAACATTTAACAAGGACCTAGAAGAACTAAAGATGAAACAAACAACAATGAACAACACAATAAATGAAATTAAAAATACTCTAGATGGGATCAATAACAGAATAACTGAGGCAGTAGAATGGATAAGTGACCTGGAAGATAAAATAGTGAAAATAATTACTGTAGAGAAGAATAAAGAAAAAAGAATGAAAAGAACTGAGGACAGTCTCAGAGACCTCTGGGACAACATTAAATGCACCAACATTTGAATTATAAGTGTTCCAGAAGAACAAGAGAAAAAGAAACGGACTGAGAAAATATTTTAAGAGATTATAGTTGAAAACTTCCCTAATATGGGAAAGGAAATAGTTAATCAAGTCCAGGAAGCACAGAGTCTCATACAGGAAAAATCCAAGGAGAAATATGCCAAGGCACATATTAATCAAACTCAAAAATTAAATACAAAGAAAGCATATTAAAAGCAGCAAGGGTAAAACAACAAATAACACACAAGGGAATCCCCATAAGGTTAACAGCTGATCTTTCAGCAGAAACTCTGTAAGCAAGAAGGGACTGGCAGGACATATTTAAAGCAATGAGGGAGAAAAACCTGCAATGAACATTACTCTACCCAGCAAGGATCTCATTCAGATTTGATGGAGAAATTAAAACCTTTAGAGACAAGCAAAAGCTGAGAGAGTTCAGCACCACCAACCCAGCTTTACAACAAATGCTAAAGGAACTTCTCTAGGCAAGAAACACAAGAGAAGGAAAAGACCTACAATAACAAACCAAAAACAATATAGAAAATGGGAATAGGAACATACATATTGATAATTACCTTAAATGTAAATGGACTAAATACTCCCATCAAAAGACATAGATTGGGGCCTCCCTGGTGGCGCAGTGGTTGGGAGTCCGCCTGCTGATGCGGGGGATACGGGTTCGTGCCCCGGTCCAGGAGGATCCCAACTACAAGCCAGAAGGGAGTGGCAGGACATACTGAAAGTGATGAAGGAGAAAAACCTGCAACCAAGATTACTCTACCCAGCAAGGATCTCATTCAGATTTGATGGAGAAATTAAAACCTTTACAGACAAGCAAAAGCTGAGAGAGTTCAGCACCACCAAACCAGCTTTACAACAAATGCTAAAGGAACTTCTCTAGACAAAAACACAAGAGAAGGAAAAGTCCTATAATAACGAACCCAAAACAATTTAGAAAATGGGTCCGGCAACGGGAAAGGCCACGACAGTGAGAGGCCCACATATCGCAAAAAAAAAAAGAAAAAGACATAGATTGGCTGAATGGATATAAAAACAAGACCCATATATATGCTGTCTACAAGAGACCCACTTCAGACCTAGAGACACATACAGACTGAAAGTAAGGGGATGGAAAAAGATATTCCATGCAAATGGAAACCAAAAGACAGCTGGAATAGCAATTCTCATATCAGAAAAAAATAGACTTTAAAATAAGGACTATTAGAAGAGACAAAGAAGGACACTACATAATGATCAAGGGATCGATCCAAAAAGAAGATAAAACAATTGTAAATATTTATGCACCCAGCATAGGAGCACCTCAATATAAAAGGCAAATACTAACAGCCATAAAAGGGGAAATTGACAGTAACACATTCATAGTTGGGGACTTTAACACCCCACTTTCACCAATGGACAGATCAGCCAAAATGAAAATAAATAAGGAAACACAAGCTTTAAATGATACATTAAACAAGATGGACTTAATTGATATTTATAGGACACTGCATCCAAAAACAACAGAATACACATTTTTCTCAAGTGCTCATGGAACATTCTCCAGGATAGATCATACCTTGGGTCAGAAATCAAGCCATGGTATATTTAACAAAATTGAAATTGTATTAAGTATCTTTTCTGACCACAATGCTGTGAGACTTGATATCAGTTACAGGAAAAGATCTGTAAAAAGTAAAAACACATGGAGGCTAAACAATACAAAACTTAATAACAAAGTGATCAGTGAATAATTCAAAAAGGAAATCAAAAAATACCTAGAACAAATGACAATGGAGACACAACAACCCCCAACCTATGGGATGCAGCAAAAGCAGTTCTAAAAGGGAAGTTTATAGCAATACAATCCTACATTAAGAAACAGGAAACATCTCAAATAAACAACCTAACCTTGCACCTCAAGCAATTAGAGAAAGAAGAACAAAAAAAAAGCCCAAAGTTAGCAAAAGGAAAGAAATCATATAAATCAGATCAGAAATAAATGAAAAAGAAATGAAGGAAATGATAGTAAAGATCAATAAAACTAAAAGCTGGTTCTTTGAGAAGATAAACCAAACTGATAAACCATTAGCCAGACTCATCAAGAGAAAAAAGGGAGAAGACTCAAATCAATAGAATCAGAAATGAAAAAGGAGTAACAACAGACACTGCAGAAATACAAAAGATCATGAGAGATTACTACAAGCAACCCCTATGCCAATAAAATGGACAACCTGGAAGAAATGGACAAATTCTTAGAAATGCACAACCTGCCAAGACTGAATCAGGAAGAAATAGAAAATATGAACTGACCAATCACAAGCACTGAAATTGAAACTGTGATTAAAAATCTTCCAACAAACAAAAGCCCAGGACCAGATGGCTTCACAGGTGAATTCTAGCAAACATTTAGAGGAGAGCTAACACCTATCCTTCTCAAACTCTTCCAAAATATAGCAGAGTGAGGAACACTCCCAAAATCATTCTACGAGGCCACCATCACCTTGATACCAAAACCAGTCAAGAAAGTCACAAAGAAACAAAACTACAGGCCAATATCACTGATGAATATAGATGCAAAAATCTTCAACAAAATATTAGCAAACAGAATCCAACACCACAATAAAAGGATCATACACCATGATCAAATGGGGTTTATTCCAGGAATGCAAGGATTCTTCAATATATGCAAATCAATCAATGTGATAAAACATATTAACAAATTGAAGGAGAAAAAACATATCATCTCAATAGATGCAGAGAAAGCTTTTGACAAACTTCAACATCCATTTATGATAAAAACCCTGCAGAAAGTAGGCATAGAGGGAACTTTCCTCAACATATTAAAGGCCATATATGACAAACCCACAGCCAACATTGTTCTCGATGGTGAAAAAGTGAAAGCATTTCCACTAAGATCAGGAACAAGACAAGGTTGCCCACTCTCACCACTCTTATTTAACATAGTTTTGGAAGTTTTAGCCACAGCAATCAGAGAATAAAAGGAAATAAAACGAATCCAAATCAGAAAAGAAGAAGTAAAGCTCTCACTGTTTGCAGATGACATGATACTATACATAGAGAATCCTAAAGATGCTACCAGAAAACTATTAGAACTAATCAATGAATTTGGTAAAGTTGCAGGATACAAAATTAATGCGCAGAAATCTGTTGCATTCCTATACACTAATGATGAAAAATCCGAAAGTGAAATCAAGAAAACACTCCCATTTACCATTGCAACAAAAAGAATAAAATATCTAGGAATAAACCTACCTACGGAGACAAAAGTCCTGTATGCAGAAAATTAAAAGATACCAATGAAAAAATTAAAGATGATACAAACAGATGGAGAGATATACCATGTTCTTGGATTGGAAGAATCAACATTGTGAAAATGACTCTACTACCCAAAGCAATCTTCAGATTCAATGGAATCCCTATCAAAGTGTCACTGTCATTTTTCACAGAACTAGAACAAAAAAATTCACAATTAGTGTAGAAACACAAAAGACCCCAAATAGCCAAAACAATCTTGAGAACGAAAAACAGAGCTGGAGTAATCAGGCTCCCTGGCTTCAGACTATACTACAAAGCTACAGTTATCAAGACAGTATCGTACTAGCACTAAAATAGAAATATGGATTAATGGAACAGGATTGAAAGCACAGAAATAAACACACACACCTATGTTTAACTAATCTATGACAAAGATGGCAAGGATATACGATGAAGAAAAGCCAGCCTCTTAAATAAATGATGCTGGGAAAATAGGACAGCTACATTTAAAAGAATTAAATTAGAACACAACATAACACCATACACAAAAATAAACTGAAAATGGATTAAAGATCTAAATGTAAGGCCAGACACTATAAAACTCTTAGAGGAAAACATAGGAAGAACTCTTTGACATAAACCACAGCAATATCTTGCTTGACCCACCTCCTAGAGTAATGGAAATAAATACAAAAATAAACAAATGGGACTTAAAGAAACTTAAAAGCTTTTGCACAACAAAGGAAATCATAACCAAGATGAAAAGACAACCCTTAGGATTGGAGAAAATATTTGCAAAGGAGTTAACAGTCAAAGGATTAATCTCCAAAATATATAAACAGACCATGCAGCTCAATATCAAAACAACAAATAACCCAATCAAAAACTGATCAGAATACCTAGATAGACATTTCTCGAAAGAAGACATACAGATGCCAAGAGGCACATGAAAAGCTGCTCAACATCACTAATTATTAGCGAAATGCAAATCAAAACTACAATGAGGTATCACCTCACATCAGTCTGAATGGCCATCATAAAAAACATCTACAAGCAATAAATGCTGGAGAGGGTGGGGAGGAAAGGGACCCCTCTTGCACTGTTGGTGGGCATGTAAACTGATACAGCTACTATGGAGAACAGTATGGAGGTTCCTTTCATAAACTAAAAATAGAACTACCCTATGATCCAGCAATCCCACTACTGTGCACATACCCTGAGAATACCATAATTCAAAAAGACACATGTACCCCAATGTTCATTGCAGCACTATTTAAAATAGCTAAGTCATGGAATCAACCTCTATGTCCATTGACAGATGAATGGATAAAGAGGATATGGTACATATATAAAATTCAATATTACTCAGCCAGAAAAAAGAACAAAATTGGGTCATTTGTAGAGATGTGGATGGACTTAGAGACTGTCATACAGAGTGAAGTAAGTCAGAAAGAGAAAAATAAATACTGTATATTAACACATGCATGTGGAATCTAGAAAAATATTTTGCAAGGCAGAAATAGAGACACAGATGTAGAGAACAAATGTATGGACACCAAGGGGGGAAGTGGGGGGTGGGGAGTGGAGGGTGGGATGAATTGGGAGATTGGGATTGACATATATACACTAACATGTATAAAATAGATAACTAATAAGAACCTGCTGTATAGCACAGGTAACTCTATTTCACTTAGCCGTACAGTAGAAACTAACACGACATTGTAAAACAACTATATCCCAATGAAAAAAAGAAAAAGTATTGAAAAATAAGTTAGAACTGACACCACAGAAATACAGAGCATCTTAAGAGACTACCGCAAGCAACTATACACAAATAAAATGGGCAACCTAGAAGAAATAGATAATTTCTTAGAAGTGTACAGTCTCCCAAGGATGAATCAGGAAGAGATATAAAATATTAATAAAACAATTATAATTACTGAAATTGAATGTGTAATTTTAAAACCCCCAACAAAAAAGTCCATTATCAAATTGTTTCACAGTTAAATTCTACCAAACATTTAGAGTAATCACCTATCTATCTGAAACCATTCTAAAAAAATTTCAGAGAAAAGAACACTTCTGAACTCTTTGTATGAGACCACCATCACTCTGATAATGAAAGCAGACAATGATATCACAAAAAGGAAAATTGTAGGCCAATAACATTGCTGAACATAGATGCATAAACCTGCAAAAAATATTGACAAACCGAATCCAACAATATATTAGAAAGATCATACACCACGATCAAGTGAGATTTATCCCAGGAATGTAAGAATTTTTCAATATCCACAAATCAATCCGTATGATATATCACATTAAAAAATTGAAGAATAAAAAACATGATCATCTCAATACATCAAGTCCCCTACATACGAACCTTCATGTGAACTTTCAAAGATGTGAACATGCATTCACATGTCCAATCATGGAATTTAGTTCACATGTCTGGTGTACATTGTCATGTGCATGCATCCTCTACAAGTGGTTGTGCTTTAGTGTACTTTACTGTACAGAATTGTATAGAGTACAGCAGTACAATATCTTTATTACAAGCCCAGGATGCACAGAAGGAAGCATAAAGTAGCAGTGATGTATCTGATACTGCTAAGAAGCACCAGCTGTTGTACTGTACTACTGTACTTTTTGAAGTACTGTACTCAGTATGATGTATGATGAAAATATTTTCTTTATTTTTTGTGTTTGTTCTTTATTTATTTGTTTTATGTAATATTTGTATGTACTATTTGAAAAGTATTATAAACTTATTACACTGTAGTACTATATAGCCAATTGTGTTAGTTGGGTACCTAGGATAACTTTGTCGGACTTAAGAACAAATTGGACTTACGACGTGCTCTCAGAATGGAATTCGTTTGTAGGTAGGGGACTTACTCTATATCATCTCATATGATCATCTCAATAAAAACCATATGATCATTTTGATAAAATTCAACATCCACTTAAGATAAAATCTCTTCAGAAAGGCATACAGGGAATATACCTCAACATAATAAAGGCCATATATGGCAAGCTGACAGTTAACATCACACTCAGTAGTGAAAAGCTGAAGGCATTACCTCTAAGATCAGGTACAAGACAAGGATGCCCACTCTTGCTACTTTAAAGCAACATGGTATTGGAAGTTCTAGCCACAGCAATCAGAGAGGAAACAGAAATAAAATGAATCTAAATTGGAAAAGAAGAAGTAAAACTGTCATTGTTTACAGGTGACATGATACTATATGGAGAAAATGATAAAGATGCTACTAGAAAACTACTAGAGCTCATCAATTAGTTTGGTAAAGTCACAATATACAAAGTTAATATAGAAATCCATTGCATTTCTAAACACTGACAATGAAATATCAAAAAGAGAAATTAAGGAAACAATCCCATTTAGCATCACATCATAAAGAATAAAATGCCTAGGAGTAAACCAACTTAAGGAGGCAAAAGATCTATATTCTGGAAACTATAAGATGCTGTTGAAACTAGTTGAAGACAACACAAACAGATGGAAGGATATACTATGTTCTTGGACTGGAAGAATCAATATTGTTAAAATAACCATACCCAAGGCAATCTACAGATTCAATGCAATCTCTATCAAATTACCAATGTCATTTCTCACAGAGCCAGAACAAAAGAGTTTTAAATTTGTTTAGAAACACACACACACACACACAAAAAAAACACTGGATAGTCAAAACAATCTTGAGAAAGAGGAACAGAGCTGGAGGAATCAGGCTCCCTAACTTCAGACTATACCTCAAAGCTACAGTAACCAAACAATGTGTTGCTAGAAGAAAAGTAGACACATAGATTAATGGAACATGCTAGAAAGCCCCCAAATAAACTGGCACACCTATGATGAATTAATCTATGACAAAGGAGGCAAGCGTATACAGTGGAGAAAAATATTGTTTCTTTAATAATTGATGCTGGTAAAACTGGAGAGCAAATGTAAAACAGTGAGGTTGGAACATTCCCTCACACTGTATACAAAAAAAAAAAAAAAACTCCAAATAGATTAAAGACCTAAATATAAGACTGGATGCTCTAAAACTCATAGAGGAAAACATAGGCAGAACGCTCTTTGACATAAATCACTGCAATCTTTCTTTATATCCATCTTCTAAAGTAATGGAAACAAAAGCAAAATAAATGCGACCTAATTGAACTTAAAAGCTTTTTCAAAGAAAAGGAAAACATAAAATTATAAAGCAACCTACAGATTGGGAGAAAGTGTTTGAAAACCATGAAACAAACAAGGGATTAAATTCCAAAATATAAAAAATGGCTTATACCACTCAATATCAAAAAAACAAAACCCAATCAAAAAAAGGGCAGAAGACCTAAATAGACATTTCTTCAAAGAAGACATACAGATGGGCAACAGGCACATAGATAGATGCACAACATCACTAATTACTACAGAAATACAAATCAAAACTACAATGAGAAACCACCTCACACTTACCAGAATGGTCATCATCAAAAAGTCTACAAATAATAAATGCTGAAGAGGGTGTGGGAAAAAGGGAACCCTCCTAACACTGTTGGTAAGAATGTAAATTGGTGCAGCCACTATGGAGAACTGTATGGAGGTTCTTTAAAACACTAATAACAGAGTTACCATATGATCATGCAATCCCATGCCTGGGCATATATCTGGAAAAGACAAAAATTGTAATTCAAAAAGATGCAAGTACCCCAATATTCATAGCAACACTATTTACAATACAACAGCAAAGACATGGAGGCAATCTAAATATTCTAAATATCAATCAACAGATGAATGGATAAAGAAGTTATGTTGTGTGTATATATATGTATGTATACATATGTGTATATATGTATGTGTGTTTGTATATATATATATAGATAGAGATAGATAGATATATAGATATAGATATAAAATATATACACACAATGGAATATTACTCAGCTGTAAAAAAAAAAATTGAAATACTGCCATTTCCCACAACATGGGTGGACCTAGAGATTATCATACTAAGTGAAGCAAATATCATATGATATCACTTGTATATGAAGTCTAAAAAAAGTGATACAAATGAACTTATTTACAAAACAGAAATAGACTCACAGACATAGAAAACAAGCAGTGTTACCAAATGGGAAAGGGTGGGGGAGGGATAGAGTGGAAATTTGGGATTAACAGATACTACTATATATAAAAGAGATAAATAACAAGGACCTACTGTATAGCACAGGCAACTATATTCAATAACTCATAATAGCATATAATGGAAAAGAATCTGAAGAAGCAAATATATTCTTGTTCAGATTCTTTTCTATTGTAGGTTATTACAAGTAATAGAATATATATTTGTATATATATATATGTATGTATATATAAATACATTTATAATATATATAATTTATAGTATTAATAGTATTAATATATAATATTTTGCTCTACACCTGAAACACTGTAAATCACTTATACTTCAAGTTATTTAATTAATTAAAATAATCAATATATTATTTTATTTAATAGATGTTTTTAAAATCTACAACTACATTTAAAATTATAAGCAAATATGTAACTCAGTTTTTAAATTCAAACTTCTTTTGGGTCTTCTCATTTGAAACTTGGGCAGTCTCTTATATTTGATCAATTATAGCTAATTATTTAATAATACATAGCTAGGAAATGACAGAGAAGGATTCAAGCATAGTTCTGTTTGAATTCAAAGAAGTTTCTATAAATTACATTGTTAAAATTTTGTATAATTTCCTAAGAATACTAAGACAATTCAAAGTGTTGTCAAATCTAAGTTCATTTGCCTGATGCACAGTGAGGCTAAATGAACTGAAATGTTAGAGTTTTGAGTTGAAAAAGATTTATTGCAAGGGCCAAGCAAAGATAACAGGAGGCTCTTGCTCAAAAGACCTGAACTCCCTAATGGTTTTCAAGAAAGTGATTTAAAGGCAAAATTTGAAGTGAGGGCTGCAGGGTGTGTGACTTTATTCTGATTGGCTGGTGGTGAGGTAACAGGGTGGTATTCCAGGAATCTTGTGCTCATCCCAGAAGTTACCATTCTTTACTTAGATGGGGACCTTAGTTCTTGTATAAGAGCTCAAAGATATATTGTTATGTATATGCCTCGAGAAGAAACTAGGACTCTGCTTTACCTACACACTATTGTTTCCTGACTGCTTTCCCTTTGTTTCTGCATTTACTCACTTCCCTAATTAGTAGCTGTTTGAATCTGCCCTTTGGAACCCAGGGAGTGTCAAGGAGGCTGAAGCAACAAACAAGAAATGGGGGACACAGAGGGACTTTTGTACCCGGGACATCCCCACAGGGTACTGTTCAGTTTCAAAAGGAGATTAGTGGTTACTGAAGTATTTGAGAGAGCCTTAATGATAGTATAAGAGCTGAGTATTGAAAAATACTTAGAATTTTTATTGACAGAAAAAGCATTGTAATCAGAATGAGTGTCAAAAAATAAAGTCGTTGCATTCCTAAAAATCTCTCCTATTAAAAAAAAAAAATCCTCTGCTTTGGTAGACTAATAGTAATACTCGTATATTATTATTACTTCTAAAAATGCCTTACATTTACTGAGAGTTTACAGTCTAGCACCATGCAAACCATATGGAAAAATGGTCTCATTCAATCTATATAAAAAACCTGAGGATTGCTACTGTTCTCATTCTAAGAAAGACAAATTTGAAGCTAATGGGAGATTAAGTAATTTGCCTGAAAGCATAAAGAAAATAGCAGAAGAGTAGTACAAACCCAAATATATATAAATCCACTACCTGAGTTCACAAATTATAGCACTCTGTTGCCTTAGTCTTTCATTCCACTTTAAGGTCAAAAAAATCTTGAGAGAAAGAGAGATTCATGAAGATTGGAATTATCTAGAAAGGTTTTATTCTGGGACTTTAGACTTTAGAAGATATGTACAATTTAGATATGCAAAAGGGATAAGGGAAATATGATAATGTAAATGTAACTATGTATGATCTGTGTATATATAACCATGTTCATACAAATTGACTAGCAAATAACGAAAACATGATTTGACATTATTAATTCTTTGGCATTTTCTTGGGCTGAAAGTTTTCCTTGAACAACTAAAAGTACATAGAATCTGAGTTACAATGATTTGTCAAGGGTTCAAGAAACAAATATCCATAATATATTACCCCAAAGAGAGTGATAAACAACCTTGCCCTAAGTGAGTTGGCACCATCCATTGGATTATTAAGATTATAATCTGGCTCTTATATCTCTATATTCTGAATGTTCACAAAGAAATTGTTTCTAATGTGAAGTCAGAATTTACAAATATGGTGTCATGTTCTATGAAACTTCCCTGAGGTTTGAGAAAATCTAGGAAAAATTAGCTATTGAGTTGCTCTTTTCTTCCTCTTCCATACTCACTAATCACAGTTGCCCATGGAATGTTTTAAGCAGAACTAAATAGTGTTTAATGTAACTATGAATGTAGACATTTCACATGTATGCCTCACTCAGGCTGTGTACTCCATTGTTCTCTCTGTCCATCCTCTGTAAATTTTTTAGAAATTATAAACTAAAAAAACAAAAATTTAACTTAAAATAGCAAAAGTTTTATTTGTTATTTCAATTGGAAACATAATTTTTATTACCCTTGAAATTAGTGTTCAGAAGTGCATTTAAAATCGCACAGGACAAATGTAATTTGTACCAACCCATGTAAAAATCCTCATTTTATTCTACTCATTTTGACATCCCCTTGTTGCTTCTTCCACACCTTTACTCCTAGAATTATCCTTGCCCTCACTTCTCCCTCATCACCCTCTGCTTGTCCATTTCTTCCCACTGATCAATGCCCAGCTCAGGTTCCATTTCTTGCCTGAAGACTTCCCTCACCACTCCAGCCCTCATTATCTTCACTTTCTTTTCAGTTTCTTTAGTATTTTGAGTAATATGTACATGTGTTACCAAACTCACGTTCGGCTGCTTACTGCTCAAAAGTCAATACTCGAGACAAATGTTGGTTGGAGAAGAAATGTGGCTTTATTCAGGAGGCTGCAACCTGGGCAGAAGGTGAAATAACATCCAAGAACCAACTCCAAAGATTCTGCTTGTCCATGAAAGATTTTAGAGTGAGAAAGGGGAAGCTAATCACAGTAAATCATTTGGGGAGGTGTTCAGAGCCTTCATTATCTGCCAGTGTGTTCAGGCTTTCTTCTGATTGGTTGGTGCTGAGGTAACAGGGCAGTGGTTCAGGACCCTTGTGCTAAGCCTGAAGTTACTATTCTCCACCTGCGTAGAGGACTTAGTTCCTGCAGAAGAACTAAAAAATATTGTTATGTTTATCCCTTGAGCAGAAACCAGGCCTCTGCTTTATTGCTGCACTATTGTTTTTTGATTGCTCCTACTTTGTTTCTGCATTCCCTCACTTTTCTGATTGGCAACTGTTTGAATCTGTCCTTTGGAACTCAGGGAAGGTCTAGGAGGCTGAATGAAGCCTATTTCCTACAAACAAGAAACAGAAGATACGGAAAGTATTTGTACCCAAAAGGACCCCTTAGGGTGCTGCTAGTTTTCACATGGATCACAAAATTAATTCCATTTATGGTGTTTGAATCTGCACAGCATTTGCTTGGTAAAGCACTAATATTTAGAACCAAAGTAATAGGACTTAAGTATTTCAAATACAAGGATCTATAGACTTTGTAAATGCAAACTGAGTTCATGGAATATCCTGGCTTTTCCACTAGCCTATGCTTGATCATATGTGACTGTATCCATCAATAATTGCCCTCTGATTTTACCTTTCTGCTGCTTTTGGCTCCTTATTGTTTCCTTTTCCAGGCTCCCTAGAAATGATCTTGCCTGTTCTATCTCTGACCTTTAATTTTTCCCCAGGAGATATAAGATTCCACTCCCCAATGCCTATGCTCTTTTGTCATTGAAGCACTTAGATTTTCTTAGAGGTCATATTGTGCTTGCCTTAAAACCAAAATTGTGAGAGCTTATTTACTTTTCATTTCCCATGACTCACCCTATGAACACTGACCTCCATAAATTTTAGAATATTTTTAGAATATTTATACCCTGTATGGTGTTTTGTATGCTATTCTTTTGTGTATCTAAATTGGCTTCTGCTTATATAGTACTGTTATATTACATATATGTATTATGTATGTATGTATCTATCAACTGTCTATCATCTATCTTTGATCTTCTATCATCTATCTATCATATATCATCTATTACCTAGCCAGCCAGCAACCATATATATGAATAAATAAGAAATTACATGTGATAAATATCTACATTAAAAAATGGATAATCTTTCTTCTTGTTGTGTGGTGTGACAATTAATTAGAGATAACTGAGTAACACATTACATAGTGCTCAAGAGTTGGAGTACATCAGGTACTCAAAAAATATTTTTACCCAACAATACATGGACAATAATTTCTAACTGTTAATGTTAGTAATAATCTATAGGAGCAAAAGACATTTTTTGAACAGCCCAACTTAATGTCTGTTGAATTAATAGTTAAATGATCACCTTCCATACTCTTAGGGCTGATCCAATCCTTTGAATTCAGAAAAAAATCAGTATTGAACATACAAAGAAACTACACTTTGTTGTGTTTCAAAAGATATTGAAAAATTAATGTTTTTCTGAAAATTAAAGCTAACATTGAATGTATTTGAAAGGTGTTGTAATATTTATTTCATTCACAATTACAAAAGAAAAGCTTACTCATGAGGGGAAAAATGCCAAGAACAGAATAATGCAAACAAGAGAAAAATTATCCATTGCTCCACAACCAAAAGTCAAACAGTAGAAGTCCATCATTTCTAGCTCTGCCCTGTCAAACCTCTGCTTGTAACTATACCTGGAATGATTTCATTTAAATTTGCATAACTCTCCTTGCCCTTGCTTGTCCTATAGGATGTGTGATAAGAAGTATGTAAAATAACTGAAGATCAAAGAGCAAGAGAGAGAGGAGAATCAAGAGAACAGAAATCCCCCCCAATCAGAACTAGTTTATATGCACTAGTACATTTTCATACACAACTATCAACATTTATCAATAATCCAGCTCAATTCTACCATCTCTGATGCCTGAAAAATCACAAGGAATATGATGACAGATGTGTGGAGCATAGACCTGACCTTCAGAATATCTGCCACTGAGGCTCTCAGTGAGAGATCCAAGAGGCTACTATGGGTGGTGACAAGTCAAGAAAAAGAAAAAGTTCAAAATTCAAAGGCTTTCTTTCCTTTGGTTTCAGTGGAGAGAAGGCACAAATCTGCATCTGTCCTTCTCAGCATTATAAAGAAAAACGTTCACTGAGAGATGATGCTTCTAATCCAGGAATGTAGATATTGAAGCACAGTTTTTAAATAAGTAGGAAAGAGAGAGATTTGTATTCTTTTGAGATGTAGAAACTGGAAGGAATATGTAGAAAGCATAATTTATAGAGTTAATGTTTATTACACCCCACATACCAGAATGCATAACAGAGAAATTCCACAAGTCAGTTAGTCTTACTACTTTTATAGAGTGGACTATTTATTTATTTATATATTTGTCATATTTTCTGAATATTTGATTTTTTTTTCAACTTGAAGACACTTTCACAGATTTTATTTTAGTGAAGTAAACAGTAAAGATAATTTTCACTGTAGGTCAGCCATTTATGAGTTGATAACCTTGATCAAGATATTTACTATGGCTGTGCCTCAGTCACCTTATATGAAAATAGGGATGAAAAGAGTACCACCTAGGGACTTCCCTGGTGGAACATTGGTTAAGAATCTGTTTGCCAATGCAGGGTATATGGGTTCGAGACCTGGTCTGGGGAGATCCCACATGCCACAGAGCAACTAAGCCCATGCACAACAACTACTGAGCCTGTGCTCTAGAGCTCACAAACCACAACTACAGAGCCTACATGCCACAACTACTGAGCCTGCACACCACAACTATGGAAGTTTGTATGCCTAGAGCCTGTGCTCCACAAGAGAAGTCACCACAATGAGAAGACCATGCACTGCAAGGAAGAGTAACCCCCGGTCACTGCAACTAGAGAAAGCCCATGTGCAGTAAGAAAGACCCAATGCAGTCAAAAATAAAAATAAATAAGTTTATTTTAAAAATGTACCATCTAAAGTTGTGAGAATTGAATTATATATATATATATATATATATATATGTATATATATATATATATATATATCCTTTAGAACATTACACAAGCTACACCATAAGTGCTCAATAATTTTTGGCTATTTTAAAGTCTCATAACATAGTTAAATTGGCTATTTTCCCCATTTCACGGATGAGGAATCAAAAGTGCATAGACATTAAGTAACCTGATTAAGCTTACAGACTAGTCAATGGGAAAGTCATAGGTGCTTTTCACACAATATTACCTTTGGACTCACATAGGTATTAACTAATAATCTTAGTTATACTATTTCCAAATCACAGACTTCTCCCTTCATAGAACCTCTATTACCCTTACTTTTTCACTAACACTTTTGTGTATTTTTATTTCTATTTAATAGATTATAAGCTCTGAAGGATAAAAATAGTATGTATATTTCTACTACATCTTTCACGGATCTTAATATAATACTGTAAAAGAAAAATTGCAGCAAGCATTTGTTAAAAATGGAAAGGAAGACTTTATTGTCCAGGACTTGAAATCAAGACTACTACAATAAGGGAGAGTTGAACTTAATTCCACTGAACTAAAATGTAGACGATTTTTAAATACTGGAGTGAGATAATGGGGAAAAAAAACAGAAACAAAAAAAAAACTGAAGAATGTTTGATCAGTTTGGTTAGGCCTTCTGTGTTTGCTAATTGTCACTTATTGAAGTTAGATTCCTACCTTTTCACAGAGATTGGGAGGTAGGAGCCTTATCAGTCTTACTGGTTATATTTCCAAGGGATAACTCACAGGTCCTGAAGAATGACATTCCTGAGTTGTAGAAGATTTACATGTTAAAGAAGTAGAGTATAGATATACAATTGCAAATTTTCTAAAGTAGATGCTCTAATCCTTTATCAATTTATTTTTTTGGAATCCAAAAAGATATTAGCTAAATATCTTATTTTTACAATGTGTAATAGTTGTATTAATATTTTTTGTGGGGGTGGAGGTTATGCAGAAAAGTCAAAAATAATTTGTAGTCAGTCAATGAGTTTAATGAATCATAACCAATACCTGTTTAGGAGGATTATTTTTTCAGGGCTGTAACTGATGGGAAGTCAAATATATTGCTTTTGTGTGTGTGTGTGTGTGTGTGTGTGTGTGTTGTCTTTGCCCATTTTCTGAAGGAAGTGCTCAAAAGCATTAAGATGCTCACAAAATAGCTAAGGAAAATACATGCAATGCAAAAATAGCTATTCCGATTTAGGCATTTGGAATGTTTAAGTCTATTTGGAGTTTTTAAAATCTAGGACCCAAGAGAAGGTACACAGGCATCAAGTGGGGAGTAAAAGGGTTGGAAATGGTGACTAGAGAGTCACTAGCATGGTGCTGATGATAGAAATTCTATAATTGAATGGCTTCTAAAAATCTGAGGTAACTTCATGTACGGATGTTGTCATTTTTATTTCAAAATATATTTAAAGTGTTCAAGTGTTCATTTGGTCTTTCTTATGTGTCAGTTTTAATCAGTGACAGTATTTAAGAAAAGGTGCCTATACAAAGTTTAGTAGATACACATATATAAGCAATCATTAGTCATCACATGTTAAGATATTTTACAGAGTTAATAGGTCAAAAGAAGAGAAGGAATAACTGACAGTAAGATTTCCAAGGGTTAACTAAAATTTTCTGTTCCTTTGATAGATGGAACATCTTCATCTGGAGCTGCCATATTTTTTTTGTAGAATTTTTTCTTCTGGTGTCACTATGAGAGAGGAAATGAGCACATAATTCCTGTTCTGACTGCTGGAGGGAGAAATGCTGACCTAACTAAGGGGCTAATGACATGATTTTAGAGTACATGTGTACCTCAGCCCCTTTTTAATGTCCTTTTGTTCTAAAAGCACAGCAGCCAGCCACAGAGAGCATTAGGGCTTTTTTTTTTTTTTTTTAATTGAATGAAAGATTCTTTGAAATCTATAGTGCTTTACAATTTTCCAAAGTTTTACACACAAGATTTTATATAATCCCATAATAACCCTTTTGTTTCCCCTTCCCCTAAATTGCCCTCCCCCTTCTCTCTCCCTCTGGGTAACCACTAGCTTGTTCTCTATATCTGTAAGTTTGCTTCATTTTTTTGTTTTATTCACCAGTTTATTGTGTTATTTTAGATTCCACATATAAGTGATAACATTGAGGGATTTAAATAGAAAATTTCTTGATTGTTGTTGTAGGAGAGATGAAAAAATATTTTCTTGAAAGCCAATTCGCAAGAGAGGGTCAAGAAAAGAAATAGTAGATAAAGTTGAAGTTAGATTGGTACAACTGTTCTGTATGTATTACTGAAAATTTTATGAAATATGTTTGCATATTTATGATTATTTTATTTTGCTGTTAAGGGTTATACTTTTTATACTGGCTAAAATAGCTATATTTAATGTGCAGATACTAGACTATAGTATGTTATTATTTCTATATTCTAGCTTTTCATGTGTATAGTGAACTTAATCTATTTTTCTTATTGAAATATAGTTATTTACAATATTGTGAAATATAGTTATTTACAATCAGATGCACAGCATAGTGATTGAGTATTTTTGCAGATTATATTACATTACAGGTTATCACAAGATAATGGGTATAATTCCCAGTGCTATACAATATATCCTTTTTGTTTATCTATTTTAATATATAGTAGTTTGTATTTGTTAATCTCATACTCCTAATTTTCCCCTCACCCTTCCTCTCCATTTTGGCAACCACCAGTTTGATTTCTATATCTGTAAGTCTTTTTCTGATTTGCATATACAATTATTTGTATTATTTTTTAGGTTCCACATATAAATGATATCATAGAGTATTTCTCTTTGTTTGACTTATTTCACTGGGCACAATATTCTCTAGGTCCATCTATGTTGCTGCAAATAGTATTTCATTCCTTTTTATGGCTGAGTAATATTCTACTGTGTATGTGTGTATACACACACACACACTCACACACACACACACACCAGTTCTTTTACATGTAGACGTCCAGTTTTCCCAACACAACTTATTAAAAAGGCAGTATTTTCTCCATTGTATATTCTTGCATCCTTTGCCACAGATTAATTGACCATAGGTGTGTGGATTCATTTCTGGGCCCTCTATTTTCTTCCTTTGATCTATGTGTCTGTTTTTGTGCCAATACCATATAGTTTTGATTACTGTACCTTCTTAGTACAGTCTGACCTGAGGGGGTTATACCTCTAACTTTGTTCTTTTTTTCTGTGTTCCCTGGCAATTTGGGGACTTTTTGCATGTCCATATAAATTTTAGGATTATTCATTCTATTCTGTGAAAAATGCCCTAGATATTTTGATAGGGATTGCATTAAATCTGTAGATTGCTTTGGATAGTATGGCAATTTTAGCAATATTTATTCTTCCAATCCAAGAACACAGGATATCTTTCCACTTCTTTGAATCATCTTCAATTTCCTTCATCAGTGTTTTATAGTTTTCAGAGTATAGGCCTTTCACCTCCTTAGTTTATTCCTAGGTATTTTTTGATGCAATTTAAATGGGATCGTTTTCTTAACTTTATCTTTCTGATAGTTCATTATTAGTGTATAGGAATTCAACAAATTTCTACATATTAATCTTGTATCCTATGACCTTGCTGAATTCATTTACTAGTGTTAATAGTTTTTGTGTGGAGCTTTAGGGTTTTCTATATAGAGTATCATGTCATTTGTAAATACTAACAATTTTACTCCTTCCCTTCCAATTTATATATTTTTAATTCTTTTTTTTTTTTGTCTGGTTGCTGTGGCTAGGAATGCCAATACAATGTCAAATAGAAGCAATGAAAGTAAGCATCCTTGTCTTGTTCCTGAATTTAGTGGAAAGACTTTCAGCCTTGTACCATTGAGTATTATGTTAACTGTGAGTTTTTTCATAAATTGCCTTTATTATATTCAGATGTGTTCCATCTATACCTGCTTTGATGAGAATTGTTCTCACAAATTGATGTTGAATTTTGTCAAATACTTTTTCTACATCTATTCAGATGGTCATGTGATTTTTGTCTTTCCTTTTGTTATTAGCATTGATGATTTGCATATGTTGAATCATCCTTGTGATCCTGAAATAAATCTAACTTGATCATGGTGCGTGATTCTTTTTATGTATTGTTGGATTTGTTCTGCTAATATTTTGTTGAGAATTTTTGCGTCTGTATCCATGAAGGCAAGATATTAACCTGTCATTTTTTTTTGTAGTGTTTTTGTCCGATTTTGGTACCAGGGTAATGGTGACCTCATAGAATAAATTTGAGAGTGTTCTCTCCTTTTCAATTTTTTGGAATAGGTTGAGAAAGCTAAGTTCTTTATATATTTGGTGAATTTCCCTGTGAAGGTGTTCAGTCCTGGGCTTTTGTTAAGTGGGAGGTTTATTATTATTATTATCATTATTATAGATTAATTTCATTTCAAGTTATAGGTCTGTTCAAATTGTTTGTTTCTTCTTGAATCAGACTTGGCAGGCTTTATGTTGCTAGAAATTTGTCTATTTCTTCTAGGTTGTCCAATTTGTTAGCATATTACTGTTCACAGTATTCTTTTATAACATTTTATATCCCTCTGGTATTAGTTGTTATTTCTCCTTTTGTTTCTTTGGGTCCTATGCCTTTTCTTCTTGATAAGCCTGGCTAAAGTTTTATTAATTTTATTTATTAAAAAAAGATTGCTTGATTTTCTTCATCTTTTCTATGGTTTGTTTGTTTCGATTTTAGTTCTTTCCTCCCTGATTTCTATTATTTCCTTACCACTGTTGATTTTGAGCTTTGTTTTTTTGTTGCTTTGTTTTGTTTTATTTTGTTTTTTCTTTCTAATTCTTTTTGGTGGTAGGTTAGGTTGTTTATTTGAGATTTTTCTTGTTTCTTGAGGAAGGGCTGTATCACTATGAACTTCCTGTTTTGAACGGCTTTTGCTGCACCTCATAGATTTTGGAAAGTTATGTTTTAATTTTCATTTGTCTCAAAGTATTTTCTGATTTACTCTTTGATTTCATCATACCCATTGGTGTTTAGTAGTATGTTTTTTAGTCTCCACATGTTTGTTTTTTTCCTGTTATTCTTTCTGTTGTTGATTTCTACTTTCCTACCATTGTTGTTGGAAAAAATGTTTGATGTAATTTCTATACTCATAAATTTCTTGAAGCTTTTTTTGTGACCTACTGTGTGATCTATCCTGGAGAAAGTTCCATGTGCACTTGGAAAAACTGTGTATCCTGTTTTTTTCTGGATATAACATCCTATAGATATTAATTAAGTCCAACTGCTCTATTGTGTCATTTAGGACCTCTATTGCCCTGTTAATTTTCTGTCTGGATGATCTCTTCAGTGATGTTGGTGGGGTGTTAAAATCTCCTACTATTATTGTATTATTGTCAATTTCTCACTTTATCTCTGTTAATATTTGCTTTATATATTTAGGTGTCCCCATATTAGGTCCCTATATGTTAATGACTGTAAGTTCTTTTTGTATTGATTCCTTTATCATTATGTAATTCCCTTCTTTATCTTTTATTATAGCCTTTGTTTTAAAGTCTATTTTGTCTCATATGAGTAACTAGAAACCACTGCTTTATGGTTGCTTTTATTTGCATGAAATGTATTTTTCTATCTCCTCATTTTCACTCTGTGTGAAAGTTAGTCTCACCCTGAAGTTAGTCTATTCTTGGCAGCATATTGAATACCCTTGTGGGTATTTTGGGGGTTTTGTTTTGTTTTATTTTTTTTATTTTTTTATGGTATGCGGGCCTCTCACTGTTGTGACCTCTCCTATTGCAGAGCACAGGCTCCAGACACGCAAGCTCAGCGGCCATGGCTCACGGGCCCAGCCACTCTGCAGCATGTGGGATCTTCCCAGACTGGGTCACAAACTCATGTCCCCTGTATTGTCAGGCGGACTCCTAACCACTGCACCACCTGGGAAGCCCCACCCTAAATCTTTTGATTGGAGCATTTAGTCCATTGACATTTACAGTAATTATTGATAGGCATATACTTATTGCCATTTTATTCCTTGTTTTCTAGTTGTTTTTGTAGTTCTTCTTTGTTCATTTCTTCTATTTGTTTCTGCCTTTGTGTTTTGATGATTTTCTTTTGTAGTGTGTTTGAGTTCCTTACATTTTGGTTTTTGTGTATCTATTGTGTTTTTAATTTGTGGTTACAATGGAGTTCATATATGTTGACCTGTAATTACCTCTGCTTACCTTAAACTAATAATCATTCAAGTTCAAACACATTCTAAAAGAACTACATTTTTTATCCCCTTCCCCCACATTTCGTGAGTTTGATGTCATATTTTAAAGCTGCATGCTTATTCTTTTCCTGTTTATTGTAGTTATAATCACTTTTATTTTGCAGTACACGGGCCTCTCACTGCTGTGGCCTCTCCCATTATGGAGCACAGGCTCTGGACCCGTAGGCTCAGTGGCCATGGCTCATGGGCCCAGCCAATCTGCGGCATGTGGGATCTTCCCGGACTGGGGCACGAACCCATGTCCTCTGCTTCGGCAGGTGGACTCTCAACCACTGTGCCACCAGGGAAGCCCTATATTCACTTTCATAATTTTTGATTGGTTTTTAACCTATGTACTGGCCTATTCAAGTGATCTTTGATCCTTACTATATATTTGCTTTTCCTATTGGAATTTTCCCTTTTCTATAGATTCTTACTTCTTTTCCATTTAGAGCAGACCCTTTAAATTTTTTTAGCGCAGGTTTAGTATTGTTCAATTGCTTTAGGTTTTGCTTCTCTGAGAAATTTTTTCTCTCTCCTATTCTAAATGATAATCTCACTGGGTAGATTATTCTAGGTTGCAGGTTTTCCTCTCAGGACTTTGAATATATCATGTCACTTCCTTCTGTCCTGCAAAGTTTCTGCAGAGAAAGCAGCTGATTTTTTTATTGGGGTTCTCTTGTATTTGACTCTTTGTTTTTCTCTTGCCACTTTTAGAATTCTCTTTATCTTTAACTTATGCCTTTTAAATTGTTATGTCTTGATGTGAGTCTGTTTGTGTTCATCTTGTTTGGGACCCTCTGTTCTTCCTGTACCTTTATATCTCTTTAATTCTTTAGGTTCAGGAAGTTTTCAGCCATCACTTTTCAAATCCATTTTCCATCTCCTTCTCTCACTCTTCGCCTTCTGGAACCCCTATAATGCAAATGTTGGCAAAGTTTTATGTTATTCTATAGGTCTCATACATTGCTTTTTTTTTTTTTTTTTGTCTTTCTGCCTGCTGTTCTGATTGGGTGAGTTCCATTATTTTATCTTCCAGATCATTATGCATTCTTCTGTGTCATTTAGTCTGCTATTCATTGCTTCTAACATGTTTTAACTCAGAAATTGAATTATACATTTTTGATTGGGTCTTCTTTATACTTTCTAGTTCCTTGTTCAAATAATTTGTGCTTAGATTGATTCACTTTCTTAGTTCATTTAGCATTTGTATTGTCATCTTTTTTAACTCATTGTCTGATAACCTGATTATCCCTGTTTCATTATTTTTTAATTTATTTTTTATTATTTTTTTGAAGTATAATTGATTTACAATGTGTTTCACTATTTTTTTTTCAGAAGATTTCTCTTTCTCTTAAGAGTAGTTCCTCAGCCTTTTTATATTACTTAACTTTCTCTTCCTTATGAATTTAGGTGGAACAGTAATCTATTGTGATCTTGAAGGGGTGTTATTATATGAGAGCATCCCTATGTAGACTGTGTGTGCCCAGTGCCTTTGGTGTGACAGCTGGGTTCGATGTGGACTCCAGCCACATCTTTCCTCAGGATGCACTGGCCGCTATCACCTGGATGGGATGTGTGGCTGATATTAGTGGAACTGGATCCTGAGCCGGGTTGGGAATGGGACTTTTCCTCCTCCCAGTGGCAGTTGCTGTCCTGTCAAGGGCATGATTTGCTCCCAAGTTGCTTGAGTGAAAGCCCTTAGTTTCAGGCTTGAGTTGGCTCTGTTCCCTGTGTGTGTTCCATCTGTGTGTTCTTTCTCCCTGTTTTGGGGCCTTTGCCCCAAAGGAGGGGAGGGCATAAATAAGTGGGGCTCTTGTGCTTACAGAGGTCTGATGTGCTCTCTGTGTTGGCATCTGTGGTTCTGTTCAAATGTAGCCTACAGTTGTGTCATTTTGTCTGTTGTGGTCACCCCACATCTAGTGAAATGTTATGGTGTGGAGTGAACACAGTCAGTGTGTTCACTTGGCTGACACTGAATATTGCAGGATTGTGGTTGTGGGAACTGAAGTGGCTAGGCTTCTTTCAGAAGTCTGGGCTTCTGTGACACTGTTTGATTAATCACAAACAATGGCCATTGCTGTCCCACTTGGGCCATGCTCCAGGCCTCTGTGTTGCCTCTGTGTCTTTAGGTTGAGTTTTTTCCCCAGGATATGCCTGCCCTAGATCCAGTTCCAAGCTATGGGAAGGACTGAGTAGTGCCAGGGTGTTCACTCAGCTCAGATTGGGGAGCACAACCAGGTGGCAGCCACTAGGGTAGACCTCTCTCTCCCTTGTCTGGTGTCAAGCCAGGATCTGTGCACTCCTCCTGAGTGGAGTCTAGGCTTCTCAGGCCTTTCTACGTGTCTCAGTAGTTCTCCAAGCAGTTAAGGGGATTTTTCTCCTCCACCTAGGACCCCAGGACTTGGGTGCCCAGTCTGTGGCTCAACCTGCTCACTTTCCAGGGTGAATCTCTATCCATGTGGTCTCCCTTTTCCTCTTAATTCCCTCCCCAGCTACAGTTTCTGACCTAAAGCATTTCTTCCCAATTACATGGGATTCTTTTTTTCAGCCTTGATTTTATAGGATTTCTTATTTCAGTTTTCAGTTATTTTCCTGTGAAAATTGTTCTACATGTGGATGTATTTTCAATGTGTTTGTCAGGGGAGGTGAGCTCCACATTCTCTTACTCCACCATCTTGATTCCCTTCCATGGAACTTAATCTTATAGTGCTTACATAATGATTAGATACTGCTGCTGTCAAGGATATTATTTTAGGAGAAAGTAGCCAGCCTCTTCAATGGAGTAAATTGTGAAAATTCAAATTCTGTTAACAGTGTATTATATAGAGAG
The DNA here is from genome assembly GCF_000442215.2 of Lipotes vexillifer. Taxonomy (NCBI): domain Eukaryota; kingdom Metazoa; phylum Chordata; class Mammalia; order Artiodactyla; family Lipotidae; genus Lipotes; species Lipotes vexillifer. The sequence goes on along the minus strand of NW_006791020.1, from coordinate 1,332,222 downwards.
AATAAGACTATGGAGTAAGGCTATGTTTCTAAAATCTCTAACAAATCAGAAATTGTGGGTGACCTCCAGCTAAATGACAATATGAATTTTCCCAGTGATTTTCATCATGTTAAACCCTATACTTAGTTCACAGTCAATTTTACTTGACCTAACAGCAACATTTTCCACTGATTACATTTTTTTTTTTTTTCTTGAAATTTGAAGCTTTTCTCACTTGGCTCCCAGTAGTCCACATTCCCCATATTGTCTTTCTATTTTATTGGCCACTACCTCTAAGTCTCATTTATTGGTGTCCCTTCCTTTTCCTAGTCTGAAAATGTTAAAATTCCTAAAGATTTACTTATTCTCAAACATCCAAGACCATGGCTTAAATGCTGTCTACATGCTGTTGTATCCTATGCTTATGTCTCTAGTCTTATTTTCTCTTTCTTTAAAATCCAGACATGTGTTTCCAACTATCAGATTGATGTCTTTTTTTCTCCATTGGAATAATTAATAAATCATCTCAAAGATAAAGATTTCTGAACACAATTTTTAATTTTCCCTACTCCAAAATTTTTCCTTCCATCTCAGGAAATATTACACCATTCATCCAATTAAGCAAGCCACAAAACTAGTAGCAATATTTTTTTTCTTTCTTTTTCTTATACCCATATGCAATCTGTGGGACAATATCTTCAAAGTATATCCCAAATCTGACCATTTCCTGCCAAAGTTTCTACCACCCTGATCCAAACCAGTACTGTGTATTTTCAAAACACTTCAGAAAATTCCATCTTGTTTTCTTTTTCCTCTACCTAAGACACCCTAAGGTCTATTCATATACATATTGATCTTTCTGAAAATGTAACTCAGATAATGTCACTCCCCTTCTTAAGCCCTTCCCATAGCTTCTTGTCACACTTAAGCTCCTTCATAGGATTTATGTGTACTATTTTTTGTACTGCAACAATTGAGAGTGTAGAATCCTTAGGTTTGAATCGAGACTCTTCTTTGGAACTTTTGGAAAATTGTTAATACTTTCCGAGCCTCTTTGCCTTGTCTATAAATGGGCATGATAATAGTAATGGCTCAGAAAGTTGTTAATTTTGAGATTAAAATAAGTTATTTGTTAAGAATCCCTTAAACCATCATTTTCTAGTTTTGTATAATTTTCAATGAATACAGAGAGTTAGTTTGTAGAACCCAGTGGAGGTGGTGATATTGCCATGAGCTGGTGAGTTCCATGAAAATAAAGACTGAGTTTGTCTTGTACACTCTGTATCCAGTGCCAAATGTAGGGTTAGCACATATTAGGTGACCAGTAAGCAATTGATGAAAGAATGAAATAATCTAATAAAATTGACATCTTTCCTTACTCTCAGCTCTTTTTCTCCTTTTTTTTCCCAGCTGTTTATATATTTTAATTTTCCTAAGACCTGGAAATAATTATTTTCACAATCTATCCTTCCTAATAGAGTTCTTCCTTTCTGTTCATGTCCTTTCCCTTCCCTGGTTTTCATTAAACCCACAATCCAGAGCACTGGAAGCTATCCATTTTATTAGCAGAATAATATGAACCCATTTTTGAGCTTTTAAAAGATCTCTCATGTTCTCATCACATCAATTCATTGCCTTAAATGTTATTATTACCATATTTATTTCTCTACTGAATAGTACTGGGGGAAAAAAGAAAGTGTGTGGGTGTGTGATTGACCTTATTAAGGATGGTGATGTTCCAACAAGCTGGGAGTGGTGACAATAAACAGAATTCTCAGGCAATCTGTGATAAACACTTAGTGTATGTAACAAATAAACTTTTGTCATTTTATGCTCCTGAGATTTGGAGTCTGTGTTACTTTAACATAACCTAGACTATCTTGACTTAGATAAGATGATCTTCTCAAAATATGTCATTGTCTACTTCTCTTGTTCCTTATGCAATGAGAAAAATATAAATGACAGGATGCTATGTGCTCAAAAACATAATAAAATTTGAAGTCTCAATCTCTGCTATCATATTTTTACATATAAACTTAGTAGAAAAACATACATATAAGCATGGTGGGTTTTGTGCTTCTGTTACTGCACATTAAAAATCATGAAAGTTTAGAATCTACTCTAAGACTCTTATTCAAAAGATGTTTTACTTGTGGGAAAACTAAGATAACATACCTAGCTAGAAATCTAGTTTTCCTTCTAATATTTCATATTGATATTGATATTAAAAATGAATAAACAAATGGAGTAAGTCTATATGTCCATGATGTCAAATTATTCATTTAGTTTGGTTAAAGAAATTCTAGTCAATCTTAATACTTGATACGATGTAGAAAAAATGTCTGGTTAACTGATTAAGAATTTCTACCACATAGATACTGCCTAGGGAAAATATAATTGTGTTGTTTCTGTGCCTTAATGTTTAGCTGAGGCCAAGTATTTCACAGAAAGTGGACTGATACTGTCAATTTGTGTGGTAGGAGGAGAGCATGCTACTCTACAAGGAAAAAGAGAAGAAAAGCTTCTTTCTGGCTTCTTATAGATATTTTCTCTACAGTCAAATTAGACACTGTCTGAAAAAAATCATGTAACTAAGTCACCCATGCAGTTAGACGAAGGGGAAAATAAAAGAAACTAAAATTTTTAAAAAAAAACAACATTGAGTTTACCATTTAAAGGTACAGATGTTAAAATAAAATTGGTCTTAAATTGTAACTTGAGAGAAAACATTCTGTAAATGGTTTGCATTGCTTTCCTTCTCTTAAGTTCTGTAAGTTTCATGGGCTTGGAAATATTTTTTAACTTTGTTTAAAGGAAGTGCTAACCTATAGACTCTTAGTGAAACTGACTAATTGCTTTTCACAACATTGGTAAAATTGTCAATTCCATTACTTTCTCATTTATGCCAGGCCCAACAGTTTCTACAAACTCTTTTGTGTTGCCTTTAGAATTTAGAGTAAAACCAAGTAAAATGAAATAGGGAGATATTTTCCTGTGAGCCTTCTAAAATAATACAGTAAGTCTCCTACATATGAACCTTCAAGTTGAGAACTTCACAGATGTGAACATAACCTCCATCAACATCAGACATGAGTGAAATTGCAGTTTGCCCTCCATCTCCTATTGTTGATGATCCTTCAGCTCTACTGTCTCTGACCTCCTCTCCCTCCTCCAGTCAGCAACTCTTCTTGCTTGTTCACTGGATGCCAGCCCCTGTATGCCAGCTGTTGTACTGTACTACTGTACTTTTCAAGGTACTGTACTGTGAGACTAAAAATGTTTTCTTTATTTATTGTGTTTGTTTTTATGTATTATTTGTGTGAAAAGTATTATAAACCTACTACAGTACAGTACTATATAGCCGATTGTGTTAGTGGGGTAGCTAGGCTAGATTTGTTGGACTCGCGAACAAATTGGACTTAATGAATGCACTCTCTAAATGGAACTCATTCATATATAGGGGACTTACTATAATTATTTTAAAGAATAAGATAGAGAAATAATCCAGCTTTTGTGTTACAGATATAGACAGTAAATCTAGTTAATTCCAATTCTTCTGTATCTCTCTGCTCAATTATTACTTTTTCATATTTCTTTTCCTATCTTACTTGACAGGATATATTCAAATTTTTATATTCATTAAAGCTTTATGCAATTATCTTTCATAGCATTTATTGTAGTTATATTAAATTGAATAATTAATTACTATGTGTTTTGCATAGTGAATATTTATTCACTGAAGGCAGAGACTATATCTAATTTTGTTCATCCATTATATAGCACAGACCTGCTCCCAAATAAATACTTAAAACAAATTTTCTTAAAGAAAGACATATTTTAGTCTGTTTTTCAGGCTAACTATTGAAGTCTATCATTATTAATACCTTAGCTTGCCATGCCTAGATCTAGAAAAGAGATTCTTTTTCCATACTTCAGTTTATATTCCAGATATTCTTACCTTAAATTATTTCCCAAAGCTACTACTCTGCTTATATTATTTATTCCAAACATATACAAAGAGTTTCCTTTCATTACTTTTGATTTGAATTTATTTCCTTTCAATCAGAGATGTGAGTTCTGCCTCAAACTTTATGATCAGTTCATAAATATTAGGGGATTTAAAGAATTTTATTTATTTATATGCACATAAATATTTATTTTAAAAAGCAATATTTAGTCTTTGCCTTTCACAGAAGGGAGCTAAAAATAATTTTAGTCTTCCTTGGATGAGAAGATATTTTACATGCTTTTTTTTATACTGTCTATGGATGTGGCTCTTATTGGAGGGGGATTTTTAGTATACATGTCTGCTCTCCTATTCTGACCATTTATCCAGGCACATGAGTCTCCAAGATCACCTTAGTCCTGGTGTGTGGCAGCAGTATATATAAAGAGCTTCCCAAAGGTAATGACAAGCATCCTTCCAACTACCACAGCCCTTCCTACCCTCAGTCATCTTTTGTTGAAAGCCAAAGCTTTTGGATTAGTATAAGCAAATGTATTGTGCTCTGTAGGGGAGGGAAAAGATTTTCTCAGCCTTCTTATGGTCTCTTGCTGTGTCTGAAAATTAAACAAAGACAGATTAACAGGAGAAAAGCATACATGGTTATTTAATATAAGTTTTACATGACACAGTAACTTCATAAGAAAATGAAGACCCAAAGCAACAGACCTGAGTATTTTCATGCTGGGTTTGACAAAGAGAGGATGGTAGAGGAATATGATAGATTAAAGAGTATGACCTAAGTTAGTAAACTAGGGGAAATTTAGTAAGGCTTGTTTGATTCTCCTTGGTATTCCTTGGTTTTTGGAGATAAAGATGCTCTTTTCCTCTATGGAAAAGCACATCTCATATGAGGGTTTTATGGCCTGTTTTAGGAGAGAGGAGTAGAGGGAAATTCAGAGTGACCTTTCTGCTTCTGCTGTTCTCTCAACCTCCTTTGGCTTAAACTATTCAATATGCCAAGGTGCTATATTTTGTGTTAGCATGTTCTGGACCCCATTATTTCTGATGGACACCTTAGAATGGAAAATTCACTCACTTTTACTTTTAATCACCTTTTCCCAAATAATAGAGTTTTTTGGTGAATATAAACAGCTTCTTATACTTTATATGTTTTGTCTAAATTTAATAGCATATGCAAAAGGATAAAAATTCAACCACCTTCAAAAAGTCCATCATCTCCTCTTCCTGGTGTATCACAGTAGTTCATTTTTTTACTTTTTATTGGAGTATAATTGCTACAGTGTTGTGTTAGTTTCTGCTGTACAGTGAAGTAAATCAGCTTTATATGTATAGATATATCCCATCCTTCTTGGACGTCCCTCCTACCAACCCAATCCCACTAATCTAGGACATCACAGAGCAGTGAGATGAACTTCCTGTGCTTTATAACATGTTCCCACAGGCTACCTACTTTACACATGGTAGTGTACATATGTCAATCCTAATCTGAAAATTTGTCCACTCTCCCTTCCCCCGTGTCCACAGGTCCATTCTGTACATATGCATCACTATTCCTGTCCTGGAAATAGGTTCATCTGTACCAGTTTTCTGGGTTCCACATACATGCATTAACATAAGATATTTGTTTTTCTCTTTCTGACTTACTTCACTCTGTAAGACAGATTCTGGGTCCATCCATATCTGTACAAATGATCCAATTTCATTCCTTTTTGTGGCTGAGTAATATTCCATTGTATATATGTACCACATCTTCTTTATCCACTCATCTCTTGATGGACATTTAGGTTGTTTCCATGTCCTGGCTATTGTAAATACTGCTGCAGTGAACATTGGGGTATATGTGTACTTTTGAATTATGGTTTTCTCAGGGTATATGCCCAGTAGTGGGATTACTGGGTCATATGGTAGCTCTATTTTTACTTTTTTAAGGAACCTCCATACTGTTCACCATAGTGGCTGTATAAATTTATATTCCCACCAACAGTGCAAGAGGGATCCCTTTTCCTCACACCCTCTCAAGCATTTACTCTTTGTAGATTTTTTTTTTGATGGTCATTCTGACTGGTGTGAAGTAATACTTCATTGTAGTTTTGATTTGTATTTCTCTGATAATTAGTGATGTTGAGCATCTTTTTATGTGCCTCTTGGCCATCTGTATGTCTTCTTTGGAGAGATGTCTATTTATGTCTTCTACCCATTTTTTGATTGGATTGTTTGTTTTTTTTAATATTCAGCTTCATGAACTGTTTGTATATTTTGGAGATTAATCCCATGTCAGTTGCTTCATTTGGAAATATTTTCTCCCATTCTGAGGGTTGTCTTTTCATCTTATTTGTGGTTTCCTTTGCTGTGCAAAAGCTTTTAAGTTTAATTAAGTCCATTTGCTTATTTTTGTTTTTATTTTCATTACCTTAAGAGTTGGGTTAAAAAAGATCTTGCTGTGGTCTATGTCAAAGAGTGCTTTTCCTGTGTGTTCCTCTAAGAGGTACATAGTGTCCAGGCTTATATTTAGGTCTTTAATCCATTTTGAGTTTATTTTTGTGTATGATGTTATGTAGTGTTCTAATTTCATTCTTTTAAATACATCTGTCCTGTTTTCCCAGCACCATTTATTCAAGAGGCTGTCTTTTTTCCATTGCATATTCTTGCTTCCTTTGTCATAGATTAAGTGACCATAGGTACATGGGTTTATCTCTGGGCTTTCTTGTACCAATGATCTATATTTATGTTTTTGTGCCAGTACCATACTACCTTGAATACTGTAGCTTTGTAGTATAATTTGAAGTTAGTGAGCCTGGCTCCTCCAGCTCTGTTTTTTTCCTCAAGATTGATTTTGCTACTTGGGGTCTTTTGTTGTTCCATACAAATTGTAAAATGTTTTATTCTAATTCTGTGAAGAATGCCATTGGTAATTTGGTAGGGGTTGCTTTGAGTATCTAGATTGCTTTGGGTAGTATAGTCATTTTCACAATATTGATTCTTCCAATCCAAGAGCATGGTATATTTATCTATCTCTTTCTGTCATCTTTGAATTCTTTCATTAGTGTTTTGTAGTTTCCTGATAGCAGGTCTTTTGCCTCCTTAGGCAGGTTTATTCCTAGGTATTTTATTCTTTTTGTTGCAATAGTAAATGTGTTGTGTTTCTCTGTCTAATCTTTCATTGTTAGTGTATAGGAATGCAAAAGATTTCCATGCATTACTTTTGTATCTTGCAATTTTACCAAATTCATTGATTAGCTTTAGTAGTTTTCTGGTGCCATCTTTAGGATTTCTATGTATAGTATCGTGTTATCTGCAAAACAGTGACAGTTTTACTTTGTCTTTTACAATTTGTATTTCTTTTTCTTCTCTGATTGCCATGGCTAGGACTTCCAAACTATGTTGAATAATAGTGGTGAGAGTGGACATCCTTGTGTTGTTCCTGATCTTAGAGGAAATGCTTTCAGTTTTTCACCAGTGAGAATGTTTGCTGTGGGATTGTCATATATGACCTTTATTATGTTGAGGTATGGTCCCTCTATGTCCATTTTCTGGGGAATTTTTATCATTAATTAGTGTGGAATATTGTCAAAAGCCTTTTCTGCATCTATTGAGATAATCACATAGCTTTTGTTCTTTAATTTGTTAGTATGGTGTATCACATTGATTGATTTGCACATATTAAAGAATCCTTGTATTCCTGGGATAAATCCCACTTGATCATGGTGTATGATCCTTTTCCTGTGTTGTTGGATTCTGTTTGCTAGTATTTTGTTGAGGATTGTTGCATCTATGTTCATCAGTGATATTAGTCTGTAATATTCTTTTTTTGTCATATCTTTGTCTGGTTTTGGTATGAGGGTGATGGTGGGCTTGTAGAATGAGTTTGGGAGTGGTCTTTCCTCTGTAATTTTTTGGAACAGTTTAAGGATAGGTATTAACTGTTCTCTAAATGATTGACAGAATTTGCTTGTGAAGACAGTAAGTCCTGGACTTTTGTTTGTTGCAAGATTTTTATACCAGTTTCAATTTCATTACATGAGATTTGTCTGTTTATATTTCCTGGTTCTGTCTTGGAAAATTGTACCTTTCCAAGAATTGGTCTATTTCTTCCAGGTTGCCCATTTTTTTGGCATATAGTTGCGTGTAGTATTCTCTTATGATCCTTTGTATTTCTTGATGTCAGTTTTAATTTCTCCTTTTTCATTTCTAATTTTATTGATTTGATTCCTCTTGCTTTTTTCCTTGATTAGTCTGGGTAAAAGTTTATCATTTTTTTTTTTATCTTCTCAAAACACCAACTTTTCATTTTATTTGTATTTGCTATTCTGTTCTTTGTTTCTATTTCATTTATTTCTGCTCAAATCTTTATCTTTTTTTCCTTCTACTGACTTTGTGTTTTCTTTGTTCTTCTTTCTCTAGTTGCTTTAGATGTAAGCTTAAGTTGTTTATTTAGATTTTTCTTGTGTCTTGAGGTGAGATTGCATTCCTATAATCTTCCCTCTTAGAACTGCTTTTACTGCATCCCATCAGTTTTTGTACATCATGTTTTCATTGTCAGGTTTTTCTATGTATTTTTAAAATTTCCTTTTTGATTCTTCAGTGATTTCTTGGTTATTTAACAGCACACTGTGTAGCCTCCATGTGTTTGTGTTTTTTACTTTTCTTTTTTTCTTGTAATTTATTTCTAATTTCAGAGCATTTTGGTCAGAGAAGATGCTTCATATGATGTCAGTTCTCTTAATTTTTCTGAGTCTTGATTTGTGACACAAGATGTGATCTATCCTGGAGAATGTTCCATTGTGTACTTGAGAAGAAAGTGTATTGTGTCACTTTTGGGTGGAATGTCCTTTAAATATCAGTTAAATCTATCTGGTCTATAGTGTTATTTAAAGCTTGTGTCTGGATGGTTAGACACAAGATTTATATATTTTCTGTCTGGATAATCTATCCATTTTTGTAAGTGGGGTGTTAAAGTTCCCCACTATTATTATGTTACTGTTGATTTCTCCTTTTATGACTGCTAGCATTTGCCTTATGTATTGAGGTGCTCATACGTTGGGTGCAAAAGTAATTACAATCGTTATATCTTCTTGGATTGATCCCTTGATCATTATGTAGTGTCTTTCCTTATCTCTTATAACAGTCTTTGAAGTCTACTTTATCTGATATGAGAATCATATCAGCTTTCTCTTGATTTCCATTTTCATGGAATATCTTTTTCCAACCCCTCACTTAAAGTCTGTATGTATCCCTAGGTCTGAAGTGGCTGTCTTGTAGACAGCATATATACGGGTCTTGTTTTTGTGTCCAATCAGTCAGTCTGCCTTTTGGTTTGTGATTTTACTCCATTTACATTTAAGGTCATTATCAACATATGTGTTCCTATTACTGTTTGTTAAATTGTTTGGGGTTTATTTTGTCTTGTGATTCCTGCCTAGAGATGTTTGTTTGGTGGTGCTGAATTCTCTTAGATTTTGCTTGTCTGTAAAGCTTTTGATTTCTTCATTGAACCTGAATGAGATCTTGCTGGGTAGAGTAATCTCATTCATAGTTTTTTTCCCTTTCATCACTGTTAATATGTCCTGCCACTCCCTTCTGGCCTCCAGATTTTCTGTTGAAAACTCAGCTGATAACTTTATGGGGATTCCTGTGTATGTTATTTGTTGCTTTTCCCTTTCTGCTTATAATAATTTTTCTTTGAATTTATTTTTTGTTAGTTTGATTAATATGTGTTTTCATATGTTTCCCCTAGGGTTTATCCTATATGTGACTCTCGGTGCTTCCTGGACTTGGGTAGCAATTTCCTTTCCCTTGTTAGGAAACTTTTCAACTATGTTCTCTTTGAATATTTTCTCAGACCCTTTCTTTTTCTCTTCTTCTTCTGGGACCCCTATAATTCGAATGTTGGTGCTCTTAGTGTTGTCCCAGAGACGTCTGAGACTGTCTTCCATTCTTTTCTTTATTCTGCTCCTTGGTAGTTACTTCCACCATTCTATCTTCCAGCTCACTTATTTGTTCTGCCTCAGTCATTCTGCTATGATTCCTTCTAGTGTATTTTTCATTTCAGTTATTGTTTTGTTCATCTCTGTTTGTTTGTTCTTTAGTTCTTCTAGGTCTTTGTTAAACATTTGACCTGTGCCTCCATTCTATTTCCAAGATTTTGGATCATCTTTACTATCATTATTATGAATTCTTTTTCAAGTAAGTTACCTATTTCCTCTTCATTTATTGTAATTTTTTACCTTGTTCTCATCTGTAAAATATTTTTTGTTGTCTCACGTTTTTTTTTTTGATGGGCTGGATTGTGTTCCTTTCTCACTGGTTGTTTGGCCTGAGGCGTCCAGCACTGGGGTTTACAGGCAGCTGGGTAGAGCTGGGTCTTGGTGCAGAGATGAGGACCTCCAGGAGACCACACTCTGATTAATATTCCCTGGAGTCTGAGGCTCTCTGTTAGTCCAGTGGCTCAGCTTTGATGCTCCCATCACAGGAGCTCAGGCCCAACACCTGATCCATGAACCAAGATCCTGCAAGCCATGTGGCACAGAAAAGAAAGAAAAAGGAGCAGAGCAATAACAAGGAATAAAAAATAAAATAAAATTCAAATGGAACAACAACTGAAAGGTAAAATAGAACCAAAATAGCAAAAAGAAAAAAAAAATGCCTTGGATGTGGGTGGTTGGAGATTAGGCAGGGGACAGGGCTTAGGTGGCAGTGGGGTTTAAGTAGGAATGGTGCCTATGCTCAGCACCAGAAAAAGCCCTGGGGAAGTGCAGGGTGGGGCTTAGGCTCAGCATGGCCAGAGGTGGCCCTGGAGTGCCTCTGGCCTAGGAGTGTAGAGGGTCCAGTCCAAGATTTCAGCAGGCTACCCAGGGCCAAAGTGAGTGGGGGAAATGTTAGCCACATTCTCCCTCTGATCCTCCAATCCCTGATGGTCCATCCCCATTCGTTTCTACTGTTTCTCACTCCTCCCCATGTACCTGACCATGCAGCCGGAGGAGGGCTCAGAGGGTGAAGGACCAGGTCCAGGACCCTAGAAGGCTTCCTGGGGCCTGAGTCGGTAGGGAAAATGCTAGCTGCATTCCTCTCTGATCCTCTGAACCTGAGAGGGTCTCTTTCTGTCCCCATTGATCCCCTTGCAGTGAGTGGACTTCTCCAGGTGTGGGAAGCCTTCCCCTCCCCCAGCTGTCCCTCAGAGGTGCCAATCCCATCAAGCCTCCAATTCTGTTCCCTCTTCCCTCCCCCCATGTCCTACCAGGTCACTCAGGGGTTTCTCCTGACCCCTTGGGTATTGAGGTTCCCCACCAGTGTCTGGTAGGTGTCCTAGTTGTGAGGAGATGTGAACTCCACATCCTCCTACTCCACCATCTTGACTCTGCCCCCCACAGTAGTTATTAAACCTTGCATTTAGGATTACTGGGATGGAATGGGACATTATTAATGATTGATTTTTTTGGTGTTGGTGGGAAGGAGCTATAAGGATCTACAAAGCACCACTAGGAAGTTAGTTTGATATTAATAAGATAAAGGAGAACAAGGGAATGGGAAACAATATGAATTCATGGAAAATGGTGGTGCTGAATTGATTTTTAGACATTATATTTGAGAATGGGGAAATTCAGGTAGATATATTCAGGGAGTAATGAGAAATTTAGATCTGGATTTTAGCAGAGAGAGTATGGCTGTAGGTAACAGATGTGATAGATGCTTTGATGCAGGTAGAATTTTAAAGTATGAAAGCAAATAAATGTGTTTAGAAAATGTGTATAAGAAGACCTTCCTCTAATAATCTTGACCTGTCCAGGTCAAGAGTAAAAATGAAGGTCACTAGGGGTTTCAAGGTCAACCTCTCTCTTATCTTTTTACCTTTGATTTTTCCTTCATTTCAAGAGCCCTTCTGTCTACATATCTGAATTCTATCACATCCACTCCTCACACACTCCATCCCTCATAGAGAGTCACCATCTGACCACCTCCTTATGTAGAGATATGCTTACTGATAAAGGTGAGACTTCCATTGGGAAGTTGGATCTAGGGATGTGGCAAAGAAGTAGTTTTAAGACCTTTTAAGCAGGTAATTCTGAAGTCCCAGATATAAAGTTCTAGGAAGGTATGGAATCCAGTTTAGTATCTACTCTTGACCTCTTTACCCTGTGTGGATGGGTATCACCAGAGGAGTGCCAGAGAAATGGCTCTTAAGTGACAAGACCACCTGGGCAAAGGCCCTCGTCACTCAAGTCTAAGGACAGTACTACTATTGGTAAGAGGCTGAGTCCAAATCTCTCTGAAATATCTAGCCTTAGTGTATGGGTAGAAGAGCAAGGACCAGCAAAAGAGTTAGAAAGAGAATCATATTTTCCATAATCCAATGGGGGATAGAATTTAACAGGAATATAGTGATAAATATTATGATTTTTTTTTTAATAAAAGATAAGACTACAAAATAATCCTGGGTTTGGAGATACTAGTAATTTTGTTTTACATTTTTTGAAGAATAAAAAATAAAATAAGCCTTTAATTAATCCTTTGATTCAGTAAAATAGGTTAGGATCCTTTTAAAAATATTTTTAAGAATTGTGGGAAAATACACATAGCATAAAATTTACCATCTTAACCATTTTAAAGTGTACAGTTCAGTAGTGTTAAGTACATCTACATTGTTTTTCAACCAATCTCCAGAAGTCTTTTCAACTTGCAAACTTAACACTCTATACTCATTAAACAACAAATTCACATTTTTCTCTTCACCCAGTCCCTGGAAATTATCATTCACTTTCTGCCTCTATGAATTTGACTACTATGGGTGCCTCATATAAGTGGAAGCATACAGTAATTGTCATTTTGTGCCTGGCCTATTTCATTTAGCATAATGAACTTAAGATCCATTCATGTTATAGAATGTGTCAGAATTTTCTTCCTTTTTAAGGCTGAATAATATTCTATTGTGTATATATACCACATCTTGCTTATCCATTCATCCATCACTGAACACTTGGGTTACTTCCGTCTTTTAGTTATTATGAATAATGCTATCAACATGGGTATACAAATATCTCTTCAATGTCCTGCTTTCGATTTTGAGTATATACCTAGAAGTGGAATTGCTAGATAATATGGTAATTGTATTTTTAACTTTTTGAGGAACTGTTATATTTCCATAGCGGCTGTCCCACTTTGGAAATTCCTACCAGCAATGCACAAGGATTACAATTTTGTCACATCCTCATCAATCTTATTTTCTTTTTCATCTCCGTTTTTGATAGTAACCATCCTAGTTGGTGTGAGGTGGTATCTCATTTTGGTTCATTTACATTTTCCTAATGATTAGCAATGTTCAGTATTTTTCCAAGTGCTTATTGAGCATATCTATTCAAGTCTTTTGCCTATATTTTAATCAAGTTGCTTTTTGTTGTGTTGTTGTTGTGAATTGTACATTTGATGTTTTGCTTTGAAAATTAACTTTTTAAAAAATGAACTGATGGTAATCACAGGTTGAGTCTTTTTCTTTTCTTTTTTCTTTCCCTTCCTTCCTCTTTTCCTTCCCTCCTTTTAGTGTCTGTACTTGGATGGGATACTGTTTTGAGAAGTCTTAACTCAGAGACATAACTAAAATTTATTTATTATTTTTTTTAAGTCTCCACCCATTGTGAACTGGCATGGGAAAGGAGGAAATTTAATATTGTCAATTAACAATATCTCCTTCCCTTTCAAAAAATATCATTTCTGTCCTTTGGCTTTTTAGTCAGTTTTGTTTAAGGCTACCCTTCAGGTAAATATTTAACACTGTCTAGGTGATCTTGTTTGTCACAGTTCAGAGTCTTATCTTCAAGAGCTTGGAGTGATGTTTCACATCTAGAATGAGATTTGTGCCAAAGAAAAAGAATGCTCATTCATATTTCTCTCACTCTCTCTCTCTTTCTGTTCCATCAACCTTCTCTCTCTATAGAACTTGCATAAATATATGTAGGTAGTAAGGGAGGTAACTATGGAGAAGGGATTAATATCTGCTTTTATTTGGATTAAAAGCCCTGTTTTGGGGTCATTGTGACTTCTCTGTTGGCTATGGATACTAACGACTACCCTGTAGGCTAATCTTTGCATTGACTGTGACCGGAAATATCTGTGCTTGTCTTTTAATGTCCAAGTTGTCTGAGAGAATTCTACCATTGGATATACCAGTTACACTTCTTTCCCTTTCCCATCTGGGGTCTTTGCAGTTCTTCCAGAGACCAATACTTGGCTCCCTGGGGCAGTCTGAGTAGCCAACCAGAATATGAAATTTCTTCCCAAATCAGTCATAGGCCACAAGAAAGCCTAGGAATTTTAGCCATGACTGCCTTGGATCTGGATTTTATCTTGACTACCTTGGAAATCAATATCGGGTTTTTCCAAATGTACTATGTCACTCTACCATTTCCCTAAGGTTCATTCCCTATAAAGACCAGAGCAGCATAGCTTACAGTTCAGAAAACATCCAGTCTCCAGCTAGGAAACAGGATCCCATTCTTACAGACACAATCATATTTTACAAGTAATCCTAGATAAAGTGACCCTCTAAATCACATGAGATAGGGAGGGGAATGAATAGATAGTGTCTTGTTCACCAACTTCTGATGTGGCAAGAAAACATGTTTTTTTTCTCTTTAGCCTCTTTTAAAAGATTTCTGGAGGCAAATAATTCCCAGTTAGTCCTTGAAACTTGATGCAAAATATAAATATCTAACACCAGGGAATCAGGCTCCTATTGAAACCTGCCATTTGAAATTTATCTTCTTTGTTTCTAATTTTCTATAGTAATTCCTGTAGTCATTGGTAACCCCAAGAGATCAGAAGGGAGTCTCATTAATGCTTTACATCATCACTGTATAATATTTGCTGAAATAAAAACTTGACAGCTGTATTAGTCAGAACCCATTCAGTTCTTACAGACCTCCACATATACTAGTTTAAACAACAACAAAACTGTAAAAAAAATGATTTATTAGTTCCTATAACTGGGTAACCCAATTCAGTTGGTTTTAGGCATAACTAGATTCAAAGCTGCTAATAATATCATCAGAATTTTTCTCTTTATTTTTCTTATCTTTCTTTTTTTCTTTAAATAGGCAGTTACATTCAGAAATTTAGCCACTGCTATCAAGAAATGTAACTATTTCCAAATACTGCTAGCAAAATTCCAAGGAAGGGGGTCTCATTGGCTTTGTCTAGGTCATATCTAATTTCACAACCAAAAATTTGGTTAGAGAGATGCAGATCTCTGAGTAGCCAAGCCTGGATTATTTGTTTATCCTTGGGGTCCAAAATATATATTCTTTGTTTATCCTTGCAGTCAATTCCATCAAAACTATTAGGTTGAGAAATAGAGAAGGGTAACTGTCACAAGAGATTGGGTTATTATTTCCATAAAAGGAAGAAGACCTTCTGGGGAGGCAAAAATAATACATGTCTTATCACTGAAATGCCTACGGAGCAATAAAATCAGATCTGAGTTAATTTTATTCTACTACTTTCCACAATTTCACTTTTTCATGCCTTTTTGTCCTTTAATTAAAGTGGGCTTTGGAAGCCACTCATAGAAACCTGTTTCGCTCTGGTAACTAACTGGACTAATGTCTACCTAATTCCAAGCCCTTTTGTTTGTGAAAAGAGCTTCTGAAGAGTTATAATTTCACCTGTTTCAAGGACAACGTATCCATGGAAACCTTAAACTTCTAATGACTGGTGGTTGTCAGGCTCAGGTATCCAGAGGGCAATTTATTGCTAGGCGGCCGTGAGACCTGCACTTGGGTCTGCCATCCTGATTTAGATGATTTCACTAATGGTATGGAGTTACTCCATACTAAAATCTATCTTGGGTTAATTCCAGTATCATTCTAACAAACACATTTAGGAAGGTAAATGTACAAAGTCAACTAGAGGAGCAAAGGTAAGGAGCAGAAATCTCCTGTAAGAGTAAGTCAAGGACACAAGGATATGGAATAATCACTTTTTTTTACCCTCAAGCAGATATACGTACCCCACACACACACACTATATACACTATATCATATACAAAATATGTACATATATATAATATGACTGTATAACTAATAAAAATACAAATAAACATTAAATGTATGCATACACATACATAAAAGAATAGTCTCCCCTTAAGCCAGCTGGAGACCACTAATGTTGATACACACTCCCAGCTCTTCCTGGGCCTTGGGTTTTGTTTTTGTCCTCTGGTATGTGAGAGCTGACCTTAGCAGAGAGCCAGTTGTCTTAAATATGACAGGTATTTCAATACGGTTCAAATTGTCCATGAACTGGGTCATTTACATTACTCTTTTCATGTTTTTGAATGCCTGAATCTTGTAAGATTTTTCTTCTGACAAAAACAAAATATTAATTGCTTTCATAATTGCAAAATATCCACCCTGCTAATTTTCAGATGCATTCATTATGCATTCCTAACATCAGATCCAGACACTAAATGGCAAAATTAATGGATATTCCAAGTCCCCATTGAAAAGAAAATATAAACTCAGGGAAGCTTACTGATGAAGTGTAGACTGAGAGCCCCTAAATATTAAGGAAATAATGACTTTTCAAGATCGTTAAATAAATGGACTCTCAAATTTCTCAGATCAGCTAGCAAATAAACACTATAAACTAAATAAGGCTGCATCACAAATTAGTTTGGTAAGTGAGATTTTGTTTTAATTATTTGTGCTAATACTTCACAACTTCGTCAGAGATGGAACATACTTAGTGAAATAAAGTTAGTAGAAAATTTTCCCATAGCAATCTTATACAAGTCTGCAGATTAGAAGATAACATTAGTGATGTCGTGATGCTGGGACTTTATTTTGTGAATCTAATTCATTCAACCAATATTTATCAAATCTCTGCTATAGTTAAATTCTGAGAATATGAAATAAACATGATAGTTTGTACCCTCAAGTAGACCTGTTTATGAGGAATAAAAGGCATATGGCCTATAAGATACCTAAGAAGATGTATGAGGTGAGGGGTAAAGATAACACTTCAAAGACATTGGAGGTTCATCTATACCAATTTTCTGACTTCACTCTGCATAACAGACTCTAGGTCCAACCACATCTCTACAAATGACCAATTTTGTTCCTTTTTCTGGATGAGTAGTATTCCATTAGTATTCCACTGTATATATGTACCATATCTTCTTTATCCATTCAGCAGAGGGAGCTCAGCTCAGTGCTCTGTGATGACCTAGATGGGTGGGATGGGGGTTGGGAAGGAGGTCCAAGAGAGAGGGTTTATATGTGTACATATAGCTTATTCATTTCATTGTACAGCATAAACTAACACAACATTATAAAGCAATGATACCACCCCCCCAAAAAAAAGTAAATAAATTAGTCTTTTCTGCAAAAGAAAAAAAAAAGACATTGGAGGTAAAATCTTTAAGGGATGTGTTGCATTCCTGGAGAACATATCTAGGCAGAGGAAATTATACATTTGGGAGAGTGCAAGTAATTTTAAATGTCTGGGGTGTAGAGTACAGAGGGTGGGGCGTGGTTAGCAACTGGGTGGACTTTGGTAATACTCATGAAAATAGGACATAAGAAAGATTCATACAAAAAGAGAGGGTGGGAAAGCATGAAGAGAGACAGGCAAAAATAACAATGAGTTTGTGAAATCATTGAAAACTGGGGGTAGATGTAGCCTTCGCTGTACAGTAGAAACTAACACAACATTGTAAAACAACTACACTCCAATTAAAAAAATTAAATTAAATAAAAGTATCCTTAAATATCATCTAGTTCTCTGTCTTGATTTTATAGATAAGAACACTGGTATCCAAGTCAGTGTGGTCATTATGTTGCTATGCAGAACATGAACTTAGCTCACCTCCTTTAAAATGAAACTCATATTTAAGTTCCACTGATTTCTTCTCCCCTGGAGCATTATTTATTTGATCCAGATCCCCTCTTCTTCCTCTGACAATTTAAGTCACCCACCTTAAACACACAAAAAAAGCAGAAATGTTATGGGACTCACCATGCTGATGTTCACGTGAACTCTTCTAGTTTAGTAAGCATGTATTGAGGATGTACTATATATAAATACAATGTGTTGGTTCATTTCAGATGAACAAAATCATTACAAATGTTCATAAGAGACTATACATTAGAGAAAATGTATTTGGGGGGGAGTAAGTCATTGAAGGAAGCTATTTTCTAGGAAACAGACAATGCTAATGATGACATAGCGAAGGGCATATTTCAGCCTCCTATATTTTTGCTTGTTTATTTAGCAAAGAAATTAAAATGCAGTCACCCAACTATATGCCTTTACCTTAGCAGAGGGAGTAATAATCATAGTTTAAAAAAAACTTTATTGTTTGGTGTGGTCAAGCCATTATGCATCCTCTGTGGTTAGAAAATTGATCTTAAAACCAAGTTTTATTGTTGCTGCTCCTATTAACTATGTTCTAGAGCTATATTTTTTTGTTCACACTTTATAAAAGCAAAGCAAAATGGAGCCATATATTTATTTTTCTTCTCCCTGAGTAATTTTCTTTTTTTCAGTTTAACATTCTACAGGGTGAAACACCATCTTCTAAATACAATCATTGGTAAAGCCATGAATGGCTGTATTTTCCAACATTAAGAGTTGTCATATGAAAAGAAAAGAGGGTATTGTTCTGAATGTCTTTATAAGACAAATATTAGGACAATAGATAGAAAATCTAGGGAAAATATGTTCTTCTTAATATGATTGACTTTCACCCAGTGAGAGCTATACATTATGTCCTGGAATTCTCTTATATGTGAATAAAATCATCACTGGAAGTGCCCATAAAATGATTTGTATGTTCCATGCTCACATTTCATTGTTTTAGAAGCAATGGTGTCTGATATCCTTTACAACACTAAAGTCTCTAATATCTATGATTCATGATTTTATGGTTTAACTATCTACTCAGAATGGCTTGCTTGCACTTAGACAAATCACAATTGGTTATGGAAATTGAGAATTTGTTCAATTAGATCTTGAAAGACCAAGATCTGATCTCAAGGGCAGATTTATGTTGTTTTGATAGCCACATATTATGGGAAGTAAATAAACTAAGAAAAACTGAAACCCTAAGACAAATATTCTGTTAATTGAGAGGAGGGAAGGAGTTTATAAACAGTTGTCAGTTAATCAGTTAGTTAGTTTTCAGATAGCTTTAGGAAATTATAGGGGTCAGGTTTTCAAGTCAATTTGATCATTACTGTATGTGAAAGAGGCACAGAGGTGAAAGCACTTTTTGTGCTCTTGAAATTTAGCCTTGATAAAGAGCAAGAAAAGTATTAATTGTAATAAAAGACTGAATGATGAAAACCAAATGCTTAGGAATTTTAAAAGAGAAAGTAATTATACCCAGTCTTGGCAATCAACAAATACTTCATAAAGAAGAGTCTGGGTATTATTTTTGAAAAGGCTAAAGGATTAGAAGAATGTTGGCTGGTAAAGGACAAGACAGATGAGAAGGAAAGGTAAAGGAATAAAATAAGATAATGGAGGAAAACAAGAAATATTTAAAAATCTATGCAGAAGAAAGATAAGGGAAAAAATGCAATAGTTGAACTGAAGCAGTATCCATGGCTTTTGACAGATTGAAGAAAAAGAGCATCTCCACTCAGCATAACCATGGTTTGAAAAAAAAAAAAAAAAAAAAAAAAAA
>NW_006791020.1:1287819-1311480 GCF_000442215.2 Lipotes vexillifer | reverse complement strand
TTTTTAAAAAAAAAAAAAAAAAAAAAAGATGTGATTTTAGCAAAAAGCTTTTCTGACATACTCAATAAAATAAACCCAAAGGAGGAGTCAACCATGATGAGAATAGATATGATAAAGGACTCAATTGTATCCGAATAATTCTGATCATAGAAAGCCCCTTACCCCACTTTCTGGTGGTCATAATAAAGATGAGAATCAAACATCTGACTTATCAAGACTGCATGATTTCTGAGTGGAGATAGGCCAGTTGTATTTATCAAGTGATTACACAAACAAAAAAGTCCAAATATAGTACACTTAATACGTAATAAGCATGAGGTGTTCTGTTTATCTTATTTATATCTCATTAACCTACTTTAAGTTGAGGATATAGTATTAGAGAGGTTAAGTAACTCAGTTAAGTTCACTCAACTAGTAAGTAGCAGAGATAGGATTAGAATTCAGGACATTTTATTTCAGAAACTGTCCTCTTAAATAGGATATTTTTCTCTTTTGTGTCTTAGTAAGACCTGCTGTTTTGACTAATGAAGACTATGTTCTCAGCTGCTCCTGCAGAGAATGGAGCACAGATAATGTCAGTGAGCTGACAAGTCAGTGCAGTGATAGTGTTGTTTGTCATGTGCTCTGACATGACCAGAATCTGGAAACAGGTGTCACTATCTTGGAGATGTAGTCTCAGGCTGCTGCTTCTTAACAGACTTGTTAAGATTACCTTCCTTGTGCTGGCAGGCTGTGTGCTCAGCATTGAGAGGCAGATCATTTTGTCCACCTGAGGAGGGATTGGGCAGCTGGGATTGGGAAGGAACAAATGGGTGGAATTACTAAGGTCACAGAGCAGTTTGCTGTAACAGTTAAAAGCTGTCATCTTTGCAGCCACTAGAATCTACATATAATATCTGCTAAATCTAAAGGGATGAGAACTTACAGATATACATTCTATTAAAAAAGAAAATTAAAGACTGTAAAATTTGAAAATATAAATTTGAATTTAATAAAGTTAAAAACCCAGATCCAGATGCCCAGATTCCTTCCCCACCTCTGTGCAAACCTGACTGCCTCAGGAAGTCCCTTCTCTGAACATTTATTTCCAGTGTGCTCTACTTGTCCCATGAACCAGTTTTTCAGCCCGAGTGTTTGTGTTCTAGACGGAGAGGCAGATATGGTGGTAAAGAGAGAGCCCTGGGTTTTAGTGTAAACTCCAGTATTGAAGAACTATAGTGTCTTGGAAATTTAAGCATTCTCAATCTGTTTCAGATAATTTAGTTTACATAAGAAGGAACTTGGAGTGTATAATGCCTAAAGAAAATTGCAGCTCTAAAATTCAAATTCCCTTTTGACTAAATATAAGAACCTTTGACAGACATTTATATCTTTGAAAACTATTTTAGGAGAATGGGTGGAAAAGAGGGCAGAATTCAGATTGTGAATATTAATATGCAAATCATTAGTGATGAAGAGAAATCAGCACATAAATCTATGATGTGTCTTGTTTTGAAATTGTGCATTCTTCTCATTTTACAGTTATATAGTAATAACTTAATTATATATAATTAGTAGATAAGTAATAACTTTGTAATTGCTATATACATTATAAGTATAATATATGTTTCTTCTACTTTTACCTAATATAAATTTATTAATGTAATAAATTAACCAGTGAAATGTTTTTTGGTGCTTAAAAGTAAAAGTTTTGGCCACTTGGAAATTTTAACTTTTTACAATGACTAATTCCCTTATGGTTAGGGAGAACAATTCATTTAATATACATCAAATATACACATTTATTTATTAGTGCAAATATATGATGATATCCTTAAACATGCACACATTTGTATACTCATACATATATACATATTCCTGCATGTATATTTCATACACTGCTGAAGTTTGTTGATTTATAATTTTAGCAAGGTATTTTACAAATAAAGTCCTTAGGGGAAAGATTCAAAGAAGCAGCCAAATATTGCTGTGAGAAAAATGTTTAGCATTAACCTCCTCTTTTTTTTCCCTTCATAGCAACTACTGGCTGCCATGGCAACATTTTCCCCCAGTATACCAGAGCTTCTTGAATGAAAAGCACAAGGCCTTGGAGACTTCAACTGTCTCTTGTACAAAGCAGTCTAAACCGTTTACCCTAGAGACATTACCACCCTGTGCCTTAAAAGGACTAGCTACCATTTAATTTATTATGTCCTGCTTTTCTCCCCATTCAACTAATATCTCTCCAGAATAGCAGGAGGGAGGAAACCTTTTATTTACAATTCCTTACACATAGTAGGCACTCAAGAAATTAGCTTTATCATTATTATTATTATTATTATTATTACTCAATTGATAGATTCCAAACATATTTTACTTTATATGAAGTTAAGTAAATTGGACATTTCTCATTATTTTTTTTCTGATTGTGCTCTTCATACACTCCTTCCTTCCTCATACTATGATTTAAACCACATTAAATACCCATGATCCCACAAAAGTGTCATTATCACTTCTGCCTTAGGCCTTTTTTAGTCCTTCTATCTGAGACTCCTTTTCCCAAAACAATCAACTTTCTCTCACTAACCTAGGTAATTCTTACTGTCATTCAGATCTCATATGAATGCACTCTCTCTCAGGAAGCCAAGAACCACAGATAAGGGGTTGGGTACTACTTATAAATGTTACCACAGTGCCCTGTGCTAGCCACTGCCATGGCACTGATCACAGTGATTAGAAATGTCTTTTTTATTTGTCTATTGCTCTGACAACTTCCTCCTCTATTGCATTCCCATGGCCAAGTTTCCAGTAGAGTCACTCTACAAATATTGAATACCTACTAAAACCCAGTCACTATGCTTGTGACCAGGTACTGAAGTGAACAATGCTCACAAAATTCCTGAAATAAGAAAGCTTACACTGTACTGGAGAAAGACAGAAAATAAACACATAAACAAATTAGTAATATGAATTCAGAGAGTAATTAAATGCCCCAAAATATATAAGGCAGGATAATGGGATAGAATTATTGGCAATGCACAGAATATTTTCCAGAGAATAGTTAGGCAACGTGTCTCAGTGGAGGTGATATTTAGCCGGGACATGAAGGATGAGAAGAAAACAACCAAGAAAAGTACTGGGGCAGCACATTCCAGGCAGAGAAAATAACATGTGCAAATACTTGAAGGCAAAAAGATTAAACTGGGCATGTGTGAGAGTATACGATTGAGTATAATGAGTGAGGGGAGAGTGGTGTGATTGGGTTTGGGGAAGTAGACAAAGGTCACATTATGTAGGGTTTGTAGGTCATGGTGAGAAGTAGAAAAAAATCTAAGCAGGACCAAAATGTGATCTTAAAGAGTTGAAATCTTAAAGATTTCCTCTGATCTTCTTTTCAGACATTGAAAGAAAAACTATTCTGATAGCTCACTGAATACTATTAACAATTCTATGAAGTAGGATTTTAAAGATAAGAAAATGGAAGAATAGAAAAGCTCAACAACTCCCTAAGAGCCTGTGACTAAGAATTGGTATAAGCCAGAATTTGGATCTTGGTAATTTGATTCCAGAATTTATACTCTTATCTACTGCAGCAAAATTTTGTCAAGTGTCATGCTAAAAGCCAAGCTATGGTACAAATAAATTTGGAAGTAATATCCTGACTTCTAGAATTGCAAGTTTCATGAACTCTGTGGTTACCAGAATATTTATGGGATGCTATTATCACCATCATCAAGATTAAATATTTAATAAGCATCTGCCACCTGCAAAGATTGAGGCTAAGCACAATGAGGATTACAGTGGATACAATATGGTTTCTGTTCAGCTACATTGCAGTTTGATTGGTGAGGTAAAACAACTAAACTGTAAGGTTCATAAACTTTCCTTATGGATGATAAGTTGCAGAGCAAAACAGAGGCCACTGAGATCACCATACACTGGACAGTCTGTGAAGACTTTGAGTAGGTCTGGAAGAGGTAGAGGAGAAGAAAACTGGAAGACTTACTAGAGGGAGAAAAAAGCAAAATGGAAAGATTTATATAGAGAAGTTATATGTTGTAAGATATAACGAGAGTCCCAGACAAATGGGCAATGAAAAATGTTTTCTTGACACCTACCCTCACCTTTCCCCAATCCGCACTCCCTTCCTAGTCTATGCAGGAAAATCTCAGGGGTTGGGAAGTTGGCATGGGAATGTAGCAGGTATTGGTGTTCTTGACACCAAGTTGTGGAGTGCTTTTCCTTCTCCCTACCACAGAGAAGTGTAGAAGAATGCTTGCACTCTTCCTTGCCAAGACAAGGGAAGGAGGCTCCAACATAATTGATCTTAAAGATAGAGGAAGCTACTAAAATAAACTAACATCTTTTCTCTAATTCAACCTCTGCTAGGTCACAGACTTGCTGTTCACTCACCTAAAAGAGGAGAATTGGAGAAAGAGAGCAGGACAGAGGGAGCACACTAAGTTGGAACACTCTGTAAGCCCAGTATCTGGTCTGTCAAGAATGAGTTTCCCATGTATCAGTGACTGCAGCTGAGGGTGGAACAGTCTTGCCAGTGCTTGCCAGGAGTTCGAGATGACCTTTATGAACTTATCTTTTTGTTTCTTTGCTTGTTTTTTTTGTTTGTTTTTTGCAATAGCAACAATTTTTTTTTGACATCTCTATTGGAGTATAATTATTTTACAATGGTGTGCTAGTTTCTGCTTTATAACAAAGTGAATCAGCTATACATATACATATATCCCCATATCTCTTCCCTCTTGCATCTCCCTCCCTCCTACCTTCCCAGTCCCACCCCTCTAGGTGGTCACAAAGCACCGAGCTGATTTCCCTGTGCTATGCGTCTGCTTCCCACTAGCTATTGGTTTTACATTTGGTAGTGGATATATGTCCATACCACTTTCCCACTTTGTCCCAGCTTACCCATTCCCCTCCCCATGTCCTCAAGTCCATTCTCTAGTAGGTCTGAGTCTTTATTCCCATCCTGCACCTAGGTTCTTCATGACCATTTATTATTATTATTTTTTAATATTCCATATATATGTGTTAGCATACCATATTTGCTTTTCTCTTTCTGACTTACTTCACTCTGTATGACAGACTCTAGGTCCATCCACCTCACTACAAATAACTCAGTATTGTTTCTTTTTATGGCTGAGTAATATTCCCTTTTATATGTATATGCCACATCTTCTTTATCCATTCATCTGTTTATGGACACTTAGGTTGCTTCCATGTCCTGGCTATTGTAAATATAGCTGCAGTGAACATTGTGGTACATGACTCTTTTTGGATTATTGTTTTCTCAGGGTATATGCCCAGTAGTGGGATTTCTGGGTCGTATGGTAGTTCTATTTTTAATTTTTTAAGGAACCTCCATACTGTTCTCCATAGTGGCTGTATCTATGCACTTACCTGTTATTTTTTGTGGGGAGGGGGTCAGTATTTGGATGATTTTTATTTTCCTCCTTTTGCTTATCTGTGTTTTCTTTCCACAATAAACACAAATGACTTCTGTTATAGTTACGTGAACTGCAAATGTTAGCAAAGGCAGAAGTACATACTTCATACTCACAACCAAGGGACATTTGTTTTCAAAGTTTCTTAAGGCTTTGGCTAATATGACATGTGAACGCAAAAGTCAGTTTTCCTAAATCAGTGTCACTGGGTCACAGTGTCTGAGGGTTGTCTTTTGGTCGAGTTTATGGTTTCCTTTTCTGTGCAAAAGCTTTGAAGTTTCATTAGGTCCCATTGTTTATTTTTGTTTTTATTTCCATTTCTCTAGTAGGTGGGTCAAAAAGGATCTTGCTGTGATTTATGTCATGTACAGTTCTGCCTATGTTTTCCTCTAAGAGTTTGATAGTTTCTGGCCTTACATTTAGGTCTTTAATCCATGTTGAGCTTATTTTTGCGTATGGTGTAAGAGAGTGATCTAATCTCATACTTTTATATGTACCTGTCCAGTTTTCCCAGCACCACTTATTGTAGAGGCTGTCCTTTCTCCACTGTACATTCCTGCCTCCTTTATCAAAGATAAGGTGACTGTACATGCAGGGGTTTATCTGTGGGCTTTCTATCCTGTTCCATTGATCTATCTTTCTGTTTTTGTGCCAGTACCATACTGTCTTGATTACTCTAGTTTGTAGTATAGTCTGAAGTCAGGGAGCCTGATTCCTCCAGCTCCGTTTTACATTCCCAAGACTGCTTTGTCTATTCGGGGTCTTTTGTATTTCCATACAAACTGTGAAATTTTTTGTTCTAGTTCTGTGAAAAACCCCAGTGGTAGATTAATAGGGATTGCATTGAATTTGTAGATTGCTTTGGGTAGTAGAGTCATTTTCACATTGTTGATTCTTCCAATCCAAGAATATGGTATATCTCTCCATCTATTTGTATCATCTTTAATTTCTTGCATCAGTGTCTTATAATTTTCTGCATACAGGTCTTTTGTCTCCTTAGGTAGGTTTATTCCTAGATATTTTATTCTTTTTGTTGCAGTGGTAAATGGAAGTGTTCTCTTGATTTCACTTTCAGATTTTTCATCATTAGTGTATAGGAATGTCAGAGATTTCTGTGCATTAATTTTGTATACTCCTACTTTACCAAATTCATTGATTACCTCTAGTAGTTTTCCGGTAGCATCTTTAGGATTCTTTATGTATAGTATCATGTCATCTGGAAACAGTAGACAGCTTTACTACTTCTTTTCCAATTTGGATTCGTTTTATTTCCTTTTCTTCTCTGATTGCTGTGGCTAAAACTTCCAAAACTATGTTGAATAAGAGCGGTGAGAGTGGGCAACCTTGTCTTGTTCCTGATCTTAGTGGAAATGGTTTCAGTTTTTCGCAATTGAGGACGATGTTGGCTGTGGGTTTGTCATATATGGCCTTTATTATGTTGAGGAAAGTTCTGTCTATGCCTATTTTCTGCAGGGTTTTTATCATAAATGGGTGTTGAATTTTGTCAAAAGCTTTCTCTGCATCTATTTAGATGATCATATGTTTTTTCTCCTTCAGTTTGTTAATATGGTGTGCCACGTTTATTGATTTGCATATATTGAAGAATTCTTGCTTTCCTGGAATAAACTCCACTTGATCATGGTGTGTGATCCTTTTAATGTGCTGTTGGATTCTGTTTGCTAGTATTTGTTTGACGATTTTTGCATCTATGTTCATCAGTGATATTGGCCTATAGTTTTCTTTCTTTGTGACATCCTTGTCTGGTTTTGGTATCAGGGTGATGGTGATCTCGTAGAGTGAGTTTGGGAGTGTTCCTCCCTCTGCTATATTTTGGAAGGGTTTGAGAAGGATAGGTGTTAGATCTTCTGTAAATGTTTGATAGAATTTGCCTGTGAAGCCATCTGGTCCTGGGCTTTTGTTTGTTGGAAGATTTTTAATCACAGTTTCAATTTCAGTGTTTGTGATTGGTCTGTTCATATATTCTATTTCTTCCTGATTCAGTCTTGGCAGGTTGTGCATTTCTAAGAAATTGTGCATTTCTTCCAGTTTGTCCATTTTATTGGCATAGAGTTGCTTGTAGTAATCTCTCATGATCTTTTGTATTTCTGCAGTGTCAGTTGTTATTTCTTTTTCAATTCTAATTCTATCGATTTGAATCTTCTCCCTTTTTCTCTTGATGAGTCTGGCTAATGGTTTATCAATTTTGTTTATCTTCTCAAAGAACCAGCTTTTAGTTTTATTGATCTTTCATATCATTTCCTTCATTTCTTTCTCATTTATTTCTGATCTGATCTTTATGATTTTTTTCCTCCTGTTAAATTTGGTTTTTTTTTGTTCTTCTTTCTCTAATCGTTTTAAGTGCAAAGGTAGGTTGTTAATTCTAGATATTTCTTGTTTCTTAAGGTAGGATTGTATTCCTATAAACCTCCCTCTTAAAACTGCTTTTGTTGCATCCCATAGGTTTTGGGTCATCATGTCTCCATTGTAATTTGTTTCTAGGTATATTTTGATTCCGTCTTTGATTTCCTCTTTGATCACATCTTCATTAAGTAGTGTATTGTTTAGCCTCCATGTGTTTGTATTTTTTACAGATCTTTTCTTGTAATTGATATCAAGCCTCATAGCATTGTGGTCGGAAAAGATATTTGATACAATTTCAATTTTCTTAAATTTACTAAAGCTTGATTTGAGACTCAAGATATGATGTATCCTGGAAAATGTTCCATGAGCATCTGAGAAAAATGTGTATTCTGTTGTTTTTGGATGGAGTGTCCTATAAATATCAACTAAGCCTTTCTTGTTTAATGTATCATTTAAAGCTTATGTTTCCTAATTTATTTTCATTTTGGATGATCTGTCCATTGGTGAACGTGGGGGGTTAAAGTCCCCTACCATGAATGTGTTACTGCCGATTTGCCCTTTTATGGCTGTTAGTATTTGCCTTTCGTATTGAGGTGCTCCTATGTTGGATGCATAAATATTTACAATTGTTATATCTTCTTCTTGGATCAATCTCTTGATCATTATGTAGTGTCCTTTGTCTCTTCTAACTGTCTTTATTTTAAAGTCTCTTTTGTCTGATATGAGAATTGCTACTCCAGCTTTCTTTTGGATTCCATTTGCATGGAATATCTTTTTCCATCCCCTTACTTTCAGTCTGTATGTGTCTCTTGGTCTGAAGTGGGTCTCTTGTAGACAAGAAATATATGGGTCTTGTTTTTTTATCCATTCAGCTAGGTTGTGTCTTTTGGTGGGAACATTTAATCCATTTTCATTTTAGGTAATTATCGATATGTATGTTCCTATTCCCATTTTCTTAATTGTTTTGGGTCTTTTATTGTAGGTCTTTTCCTTCTCTTGTGTTTCTTGTTTAGAGAAGTCCCTTTAGCATTGGTTGTGAAGCTGGTTTGGTGGTGCTGAACTCTCTGAGCTTTTCCTTGTCTGTAAAGTTTTTAATTTCTCTATCAAATCTGAATGAGATCCTTGCTGGATAGAGTAATCCTGGTTGTCAGTTTTTCTCCTTCATCACTTTAATGTGTCCTGCCAGTCCATTCTGGCTTGCAGAGTTTCTGCTGAAAGATCAGCTGTTAACCTTATGGAGATTCCCCTGTGTGTTATTTGTTGTCTTTCCCTTGCTGCTTTTAATATCCTTTCTTTGTATTTAATTTTTGACAGTTTGATTAATATGTGTCTTGGTGTATTTCTCCTTGGATTTATGCTGTATGGGACTCTCTGTGTTTTCTGGACTTGATTATCTATTTCCTTTCTGATATTAGGGAAGTTTTCAACTATAATCTCTTCAAATATTTTCTCAGTCCCTTTCTTTTTCTCTTTTTCTTCTGAAAATATTATAATTCGAATATTGGTGTGTTTAATATTGTCCCAGAGGTCTCTGAGGCTGTCCCCAGTTCTTTTCATTCTTTTTTCTTTATTCTGCTCTGCAATAGTTATTTCCACTATTTTATCTTCCAGGTCACTTATCCATTCTTCTGCCTCAGTTATTCTGCTATTGATCCCATCTAGAGTACTTTTAATTTCACTTATTGTGTTGTTCATCATTGCTTGTTTCACCTTTAGTACTTCTAGATCCTTGTTAAATGTTTCTTGTATTTTCTCTATTCTATTTCCAAGATTTGGGATATTTTTTTCTATCATTATTCTGTATTATTTTTCAGGTAGACTGCCTATTTCTTCTTCATTTGTTAGGTCTGGTGGGTTTTTGCCTTGCTCCTTCATCTGCTCTGTGTTTTTCAGTCTTCTCATTTTGTTTATCTTACTATGTTTGTCGTCTCCTTTTTGCAGGCTGCATATTCGTAGTTCCCATTGTTTTTGGTGTCTGTTCCCAGTGGCTAAATTTGGTTCAGTGGGTTGTGTGTGTTTCCTCATGGAGGGGACTAGTGCCAGTGTTCAGGTGGATTAGGCTGGATCTTGTCTTTCTGGTCACCAGGTCCACGTCTGGTGGTGTGTTTTTTGGTTTCTGTGGACTTATTATGATCTTAGGCAACCTCTCTGCTAATGGGTGGGATCGTGTTTCTGTCTTGCTAGTTGTTTGGCATAGGGTGTCCATCACTGTATCTTGCTGGTCATTGGGTGAAACTGGGTTCTGGTTTTGAGATGGAGATCTTTGGTAGCTTTTCACCATTTGATATTACCTGGAGTTGGGAGGTCTCTTGTGGACCAGTGTCCTGAAGTTGACTTTCTCTCCTCAGAGGCACAGCACTGACTCCTGGCTGCAGCACCAAGAGCCTGTTATCCACACGACTAAGAATAAAAGGGAGAAAAAGTAGAAAGAAAGAAAAATAGAAAGAGGGTAAAATAAAATAAAATAAAATAAAGTGTTATTAAAATAAAAATAATTATTAAGAAAAAAATATTTTTAAGTAAAAATAAAACAATGGACAGATAGAACCCTAGGACAAATTGTGAAAGCAAAGCTATACACACAAAATCTCAAACAGAAGCATACACATACACACTCACAAAAAGAGGAAAAGGGGAAAAAATAATAAATCTTGCTCTCAAAGTCCACCTCCCCAATTTGGGATGATTTGTTGACTATTCAGGTATTCCACCGATGCAGTGTACATCAAGTTGATTGTGGAGATTTAATCCACTGCTCCTGAGGCTGCTGGCAGAGATTTCCCTTTCTTTTCTTCACACAGATCCTGCAGCTCAGCTTTGGATTTGGCAGTGCCTCTGCATGTAGGTCCCTGGAGCGTGTCTGTTCTTCCCTCAGACAGGATGGGGTTAAAAGAGCAGCTGACTCAGGTCTCTTGCTCACTCAGGCCGGGGGGAGGGAGGGGTGCAGATCCGCGGTGAGCCTGCGGTGGCAGAGGCTGGCAGGATGTTGGACCAGCCTGAGGCACACCGGGTATTCTCCCGGGGAATGTGTCCATGGATCCTGGGAACCTGGCAGTGGAGGGCTGCACAGCCTCCCCTGTAGGGAGGTGTGGATAGTGACCTGTGCTCGCAGACAGGTTTCTTGGTGGCAGCAGCAGCCTTAGTGTCCAATGCCCTTCTCTGAGGTCCACTCTTTTAGCCGCAGCTCATGCCCATCTCTGGAGCTCCTTTAAGCAATGCTCTTAATCCTCTCTCCTTGCACACCAGGAAGAAAAGAGGGAAGAAAAAGTCTCCTGCCTCTTCAGCAGGTCCAGACTTTTCCCCAAACTCGCTCCCGGCTATCCTTGGTGAACTAACCCCCTGCAGACTGTGTTCATGCCACCAACACTAGTCCTCTCCCTGCACTCCGACCGAAGCTTGAGCGTCAGCTCCCAGCTCCGCCCGCCCTGGCAGGTGAGCAGACAAGCCTCTCGGGCTGGTGAGTGCCAATCAGCGCAGATCCTCTGTGCGGGAATCTCTCTGCTTTTCCCTCCACACCCCTGTTGCTTTGTTCTCCTCCTCAGCTCTGAAGCTTCCCCCCTCCACCACCCATAGTCTCTGCCTGCAGAGGGACTTCCTAGTGTGTGGAAACCTTTCATCCTTCACAGCTCCCTCCCACTGGTGCAGGCCCCATCCCTATTCTTTTGTCTCTGTTTATTCTTTCTTCTTTTACACTACCCAGGTAAGTGGGGGAGTTTCTTGCCTTTTAGGAGGGCTGAGGTATTCTGCCAGTGTTCAGTAGGTGTTCTGTAGGAGTTGTTCCACGTGTAGATGCATTTCTGATGTATCTGTGGGGAGGAAGGTGATCTCCGTGTCTTACTCTTCTGCCATCTTACCAGGATTCCTCATTGTAGTTTTGATTTGCATTTCTCTAATAATTAGTGATGTAGAGCAGCTTTCCATGTGCCTCTTGGCCATCTGTATGTCTTCTTTGGAGAAATGTCTATTTATATGTTCTGCCCATTGTTTTGGTTGGGTTGTTTATTTTGAGGATATTAAGCCCCATAAGTTGTTTGTAAATTTTGGAGATTAATCCCTTGTCGGTCACATCATTTGCAAACATTTTCTCCCATTCCATGGGTTGTCTTTTCGTTTTGTTTATCGTATCCTTTGCTGTGTAAAAGCTTTTGAGTTTAATTAGTTTCCAAAATAAACAACCTAACATTTCACCTAAAGCAACTAGAGAATGAATAACAAACAAAACCTAAAGTTAGTACAAGGAAATAAATCATAAAAATACGAGCATAAATAAATAAAATAGAGTTGAAGGAAACAATAGCAAAGGTCAATTAAACTAAAAGCTGGTTTTTGAAAAGATAAACAAAATTGATAAATCTTTAGCAAGACTCATGAAGAAAAAAAGGGAGAGGACTCAAATCAATAAAATCAGAAATGAAAAAGTAGAAGTTACAACTGACACCACAGAAATACAAAGGACCATAAGAGACTACTACAAGCAACTGCATGCCAATAAGTTGGACAACCTGAAATAAATGGACAAATTCTTAGAAAATCACACTCTCCCAAGACTGGACAAGGAAGAAATAGAAAATATGAACAGACCAATCACAAGCACTGAAATTGAAACTGTGATTAAAATCTCACAACAAACAAAATCTAGGACCATATTGCTTCACAGGTAAATTCTATCAAACATTTAGAAAAGAGTTAATATTTATACTTCTGAAACTGTTCCAAAACATTGTAGAGGAAGGAAAAATCCCTAACTCAATCCATGAGGCCACCATTACCCTATTACCACAACCAGATAAAGGTACTATAAAAAAAGAAAATTACAGGCCAATATAACTGATGAACATAGATGTAAAAATCTTCAACAAAATACTAGTAATCCAAATCCAAAAATACATTAAAAGGATCATACACCATGATCAAGAGGGATTTATCCAAGGGATGCAAGGATTTTTCAATACCCACAAATGAATCAGTGTGATACACCATATCAACAAACTGAAGAACAAAAACCATATAATCATTTCAATAGATGCAGAAACAGCTTTTGAAAAAAAATCAACACCCATTTATGAAAAAAACGCTCCAGAAAGTGGGCATAGAGTGAACATACCTCAACGTAATAAAGGCTATATATGACAAACCTACAGCTAACACTATACTCAATGGTAAAAGCTGAAAAAACAAAACAAACTCTTAGATCAGGAACAAGACGAGGATATCCACTTTCACCAATTTTATTCAACATAGTTTTGGAAGTCCTAGCCATGCCAATCAGAGGAAAAAAAATTATAAAAGGAATCCAAATTGGGAAAGAAGAAGTAAAACTGTCACTGTTTACAGATGACATGATACTATACATAGAAAACCCTAAAGAGGCTACCAGAAAATTATTATTATTATTCTAATTATTAGAAAACTGTTAGAAAATTATTAGAGCTAAATAATTTGGTAAAGTTGCAGGTTACAAAATTAATACACAGAAATCTGTTGCATTTGTATATATTAACAATGAAAGATCGGAAAATAAATTAAAGAAACAATCTCATTTACCATTACAACAAAAATAATAAAACACCTAGGAATAAACCTACCTAATGACCTGTATTCTGAAAGACCTGTACTCCAAAAATTATAAGTCACTGATGAAAGAAATTGAAGATGACACAAACAGATGGAAAGATATACCATGTTCTTGGATTAGAAGGACCAATATTGTGAAAATGATACTACCCAAATCAATCTCTAGATTCAGTGCAATCCCTGTCAAATTACCAATTGCATTTTTCACAGAACTAGAACAAAAAATCTTAAAATTTTCATGGAGACACAAAAGACCCCAAATACAAAAGTAATCTTGAGAAAGAAAAATGGAGCTGGAGGAATCAGGCTCTCTGACTTCAGACTATACTACAAAGCTACTGCCATCAAAATAGTATGGTACTGGCACAAAAACAGAAATATAGATCAATGGAACAGGATAGAAAACCCAGAGATAAATCTATGCCCATATGGTCAGCTTTGATAAAGGAAGCAAGGATATACAATGGAGAAAAGATAGTAACTTCAGTAAGTGGTGCTGGGAAAACTGGACAGCTACATGTAAAAGGATGAAATGAGAACACTCCCTAACACCATATACAAAAATAAACTCAAAATGGATTAAAGACCTAAATATAAGACCAGACACTATAAAACTCTTAGAGGAAAACATAGGCAGAACACTCTCTGACATAAATTGCAGCAATATCTTTTTATATCAGTCTCCCAGAGTAATGGAAATATGCACTTATCTTCAAATGGAAGGTGATTTCTAAAAAACAAGTGACTCACAGATTAAATAAATAAATCAGGTTTAATCAATCAAAAGGAATTTCACTGGAGCTGTTCAAGGAAACTGGCAGGGCTGCTCATATTGTTAAAATGATCAATACTATTATACAATTAAAAAAAATGAAAACTAAACAATCTAAGTTTAGATAGTTTTTCCTTCAAATAATGTGCTGGTCCCAAACTTCTCAGGAAACTATGATTCCTGTTACTGTGATGATGTAGGCTATATAATAAAAGGTAATAGTTCCATGGATAAGAATGAAGTGAAACACAGAGAGGGAGATATTAAAAAAAATTAAAACAAATCCCAAAGAGTTTGTTCTGTATACTAAATATTTTAACAGTGCCCAGTAGTCTTAACAATGAAGATATTTTTTCTTGTGAAGCTTCTCCTGGAGGAGTCAGAACCATCTTTCTGGAGAGGACTGAGGTTGGCGGCTTGAACACAGCCTGAAGGGATTAGTGCACCACGGCTAGACGGGAGGGAGTCCGGGGAAAAGTTCTGCACCTGCTGAAGAGGCAAGAGACTTTTTCTTCCCTCTTTGTTTCCTGGTGCCCGAGGAGAGAGGATTAAGAGAGCTGCTTAAAGGAACTCTAGAGACGGGCGTGAGCCGCTGCTAAAAGCGCAAACCCCAGAGGCGGGCAGGAGATGCTTAGACTGCAGCTGCCGCCACCAAGGGCCTGTGTGTGAGCATAGGTCACTATCCACACCCCTCTCCCAGGGATCCTGTGCATCCCGCCACTGCCAGGTTCCCAGGATACAGGGACAACTTTAAAGAAGAGATCAAATATTTTACTAAATTTAAATTCCATTTAGACTTTATTATAATGAGTGTAAAATTTACTGAGTTATTCATTTAAATAATATGGAATTAATATTCTGATAATGAACCTAAGGGCATATGCAACTACATTTTATACTTTGAAATAGAGGGTTCATGATTCCTAAGTTACCTCCCAAAGTAATGCATAGTCATGGAGTTAAATATATGTTCTTCAGCCTGCTACAAATAATAAAATATGCAGTTATGTCATCCATTAAGGTGCTGTTTTGCTGTATAATATTTCAATAAGAACCTTTGCATAGAATTTGTTTTCCAATTTTATTTCAGGTTAAGCTTGATTATTATATTGGACTGAATTTTGATTTTTTCAAATGGTTTATTTGTGTTGCTACATTTTTATAATTAGGAAACACTTAGCTAATATGTATGTGTATTTGTATAGTGAGATTTTCCAATCCCTTTCTACTTCTATTCTCCCCAAAGAAAAATCACCTTCCTGTATTGGTGGAAAAAAACTCTTTGAAATAATATATCAAAAATAATCCAAGGGCTTCCCTGGTGGCGCAGTGGTTGAGGGTCCGCCTGCCGATGCGGGGGAGGCGGGTTTGTGCCCCGGTCCGGCAGGATCCGCATGCCGTGGAGCAGCTGGGCCCATGAGCTGTGTCCACTGAGCCTGCGCATCGGAAGCCTGTGCTCCGCAACGGGAGAGGCCACAATGGTGAGGGGCCCGTGTACCGAAAAAAAAAAAAAATCCAAAGTGATAACTCAATGCCGGTGTACCATTGAATGCACTTTCATTTCCCCACTAGTTTGGAATGCCATCCCAATAATATATCAAACTCCCATATATATTTTGACCATATTCCTTGGTTCTTTATTGAATTGACCAATTGACCAATAAGGTCTCCCTAGCCCTTAACTAATACCCCATTGCCTAAACTGCTACTACTTTACAGAGAACCTTAAAAGAGTGAGTTCAACATCATCATTATTCTTCCTTTCCTCCTTACCTCCTTCTTACTAGAATTCAAATATTTCTTTTTTATTTTTACCTTTATTCTTCCCTACTAATTTTAGTATCTCTGTATCACATTCTATGATTCAAAAGATTTCAGGAGTTGAATGTATTTGTATTGAAATTATACATTAATTTGGGATAATTTTCAATTTTTATGATGCTGAAATTTCTCACTAAAAACACAGGTCCACAATCTGTTATCTGATTTCAGAAATGTAAATAATATGAAAGATAAAGCTTTACTTGATGTAGTTACTTGCAAAATCTGACAAGAATCAATTCATTTTGTGAAAAATATATAATCTGATGTGATCTGAGTCTATTTAGAGACTTACATAACCAATTTACTGTGGATGTTAAAATATTTAGCTATGGAAAAATTACCGTACAGGCATACCTCAGAGACACTGAGGATTCAGTTCCAGACCACTACAATAAAGCAAATACAAAAAAAGTGAGTCACACAAAATTTTTGGTTCTCTAATGTGTATAAAATTTATGTTAACACTATACTGTAGTCTATTAAGTGTGCAACAGCATTATTTCAAAAAAAAACTGCATACCTTAATTTAAAGTACTTTACTGTTAAAAAATGCTAACCATCATCTGAGCCCTCAGTGAGTCATAATCTTTTTGCTTATGGAAGGTCTTGTGTAGCTGTTGATGGCTGCTCACTGGTCAGGATATTGGTTGCTGGAGGTTGAGGTGACTGTGGCAATTTCTTAAAATAAAGCAGCAATAAGTTTTGCCACATTGATTTACTCTTCTTTTCATGAACGCTTTCCTTGTAGCATGCAATGTTGTTTGATAGCATTTTACCACAGTAGAACATCTTTCAAAATTAAAGTCAATCCTCTCAAACCCTGCTGCTGCTTTATCAACTAAGTTTATGTAATATTCTAAATCCTCTGTTGCCATTTCAACATTCTTCATAACATCTTCACCAGTATTAAATTCCATCTTAAGAAACCACTATTTTTGTTCATCCATAAGAAGCAACTCCTTATCTGTTAACATTTCATCATGAGATTGTAGCAGTTCAATGATATCTTCAGGCCCCACTTCTAATTTTAATTCTCTTGCTATTTCCACCACGTCTGCAGTTACTTATTCCACTAAAGTATTGAACACTTCAAAGTCATCCATGAGGTTTAGTACCAACTTCTATCAAATACATGTTGATGTTAATATTTTGACCTCTTCTGATGAATCATGAATGTTCTTAATGGCATCTACAATGGTGAATCCTTTCCAAAAGATTTTCAGTTTTCTTTGCCCAGATCAGAGGAATCACTATCTAGAGCAGTAAGCTATAGCCTTATGAACTGTGTTTCTTAAATAATAAGACCTGAAAGTTGATATTACTCCCTGATCTATGGGTGGACATATGGATATGTTAGAAGGCATGGAAACATTAACCTCCTTGTACCTCTACATCAAAGATCTTGGTGACCAGGTGCATTGTCAATGAGCAGTCATATTTTGAAACAAATTTTTTTTTCTGAGTAGTAGGTCTCAACAGTGGGCTTAAAATATTTAGTAAACCATATTGTAAACAGATGTGCTGTCATCCAGGCTGTGTTGTTCCATTTATAGAGGACAAGCACAGTCAATTTAGTATAATTCTTAAGGATCA
Organism: Lipotes vexillifer; assembly: GCF_000442215.2. NCBI lineage: Eukaryota > Metazoa > Chordata > Mammalia > Artiodactyla > Lipotidae > Lipotes > Lipotes vexillifer. The sequence goes on along the minus strand of NW_006791020.1, from coordinate 1,293,918 downwards.
TAAGATTTTTGGAATGGTAAAAAAGCATTACCTACAACTTCAAGTCACCAGCTGCATTAGCCCCTAACAACAGAGTCAGTCTGTCCTTTGGAGTCAGACACTGACTATGAAAGTCCTAATGGTAGACTCTTGTGATATAAGTCTGTTTCGTCTACATTGAAGATCTATTTTTTAGTATAGGCACCTTATTATCTAAGCTAGATCTTCTGGATAACTTGCCACAGCTTCTACATCAGCACTTGCTGTTTACCTTGAACTTTGATGTTATGGAGATGGCTTCTTTCCTTAAATGTCATGAACCAACTTCTGCTAGCTTCAAACTTTTCATCTGCAGCTTCTTCACCTCTCTCAACTTTCATAGAATTGAACATATTTAGAGCCTTGCTCAGAATTAGGCTTAAGGGAATGCTGTGGCTGATTTTATCTTCTAGGCAGACCGCTAAAACTTTCTCGATATAAGCCTTTTGGCTGTCTCATTTTCTTATCATTTGTATGTTCATTGGATTAGAACTTTTAATTTCCTCCAATAGCTTTTCCCTCACATTCACAACTTTGCTAACTGGCACAAGAGGTCTAGCTTTTGGACTGTCTTGGTTTTCAATATGACTTTCTCACTAAGCTTTACCATATTTAGCTTTTGATTTAAAGTGAGAGATGTGTTACTCTTCCTTTCACTTCAACACTTAGAAGCTACTGTAGTGTTACTAATCGGCCTAATTTTAATATATTGTTGTCAGGGAATAGGGAGACCTGAGGCAAGGGAAGAAGATGGGGGAACAGCCAGTAGGTGGGGAAGTCAGAACACACAACATTTATTGATTAAGTTCGCCATCTTATATGAGCATGGTTTGTGGTGCCCCAAGACAATTGCAATAGTAACTTCGAATTTGTGTTTCTACATTTCTAAAACATTCATGTAATTCTATAAACATCATTCTAAACAAATTTTTAGATATCACACAGTTTTGATATGTGGTGTTTTCATTATTGTTCAGTTACAAATATTTTATTAATTTTATGTAATATATTTTTAACCTATTGACCATGTAGAAATATTTTTTTCCTACAATATTGAACCATATTCAAATTTGATTAATTTCATTTGTTTGGGAGTATGCTATGAACTTGATTCTTTGCTATGCTTTGAGAAGTGCTTTATACCTTAGCATGAAGTCAATTTCTATAAATGCATGAGGTTCATTTGAAGAAAATGTGACTTTTTCAGTTGTTGGGTACAACATCTTATATATGTATTTTTGATTGATTGTGTGGTTTTGTTCAAACTTTCCATATTTTTATTGACGTTTTTCCTACTTACTCTTTCAATTGCTGAGGGAGATGTGTTAATATATCTTACTATAATTTTCAAGTTTTGTTCTATCAACTTTTCTTTACCATAAACTGAGGCTACATTTTCAGTGCATACAAAATATAGATTGATAGATTAATCTTTTTATCATCATAATACAACTCCCTTTCACTCTAGCAATTTAAAAAAAAAAAACTTACTAAGTACTTTGTCTGATATTAAGTCAGTGTGTCAGCTTTCTTTGTGTATTAATTTCCGTTCAAATTTTACTATTTCTATATCCTTACGTGTAAGATGTTTCAATTACAAGTGCTTTTAAAAAATGTGTTCTGATAATCTTTGTCTTTTTTAATTTGAGAGTGTACTGCATTTAAATGTAACTGATTTTGGTACCTTCTATTATTTCTTTACAATTTGTTTTTTTCCTCATCATTGCCATCACTCATTGTAAGCTGAGTATACATCCTGCTTCGTTGACTTTAGATTTCTCCATTTGTCTTTGACCATGGGATGTGGGTGCAGTTATCTTTATCTTCTGCCTACCTGTTCTTCATCATAGGAACATCATATTCCAGGTAAGATGTGCTCTTTCAGCCAGAGTCCCAGGATAAGAAGATAGGAGGGACAAAGTAGAAGCCAACTAACAGCCTTGAGCTTAGCTCCAGTTAAGAGTCTAGAGTTACGAGGTCCACTTAAGACTACAACTAATAATAACTAACAGTTGTAGAGTTTTAACCTGTGCCCAGCACTTTCAATGTATATTTTATAGGTGATCTCATTTAACCCTAACAAAGAGCCTCTGGGGCTGGTGTTATTATTTTATGTTACAGATGAGAACAGTAACACCAAAAGTTTAAGATATTTACTCAGATTTGCAAGGCTAAAAAGTAGTATAGCTAAGCCTTGAAACCAAGTAGCTTTAACCTAAAGCCATGGGTTTTTTTTTGTTTTTTGGGGTATTGTTTTTTTTTTTCTTTTCGTTTTTCGGTACGTGGGCCTCTCACTCTTGTGGCCTCTCCTGTTGCGGAGCACAGGCTCCAGATGCGCAGGCTCAGCAGCCATGGCTCACAGGTCCAGCCACTCCGTAGCATGTGGGATCTTTCCGGACCAGGACACGAACCCGTGTCCCCAGCATCAGCAGGCGGGCTCTCAACCACTGCACCACCAGGGAAGCCCTAAAGCCATGTTTTTGACTACTGTGCTATGTTACTTCTTTTGAAGTCTGGAGAGTGGTTTCCAATTTCTTTAATCAGTTCTCTTCTATTGCCCTTTCAGAGGTTCTGATTTCCCATCTGTCCTTCAAGTTCAGAAATTCTAGGAGTCTTCCCTTAAAAACAAATTCTCACCCATAAAAAGAAACTAAATTGGGTCATTTCTAGAGACGTGGATAGACCTAGAGAGTGTCATACAGAATGAAGTAAGTCAGAAAGAGAAAAACAAAAAATATTGTATATTAACGCATATACGTGGAACCTGAAAAAATTGGTCTAGATGATCTTATTTACAAAGCAGAAATAGAGACACAGATGTAGAGAACAAACACATGGATACCAAGGGGGAAAGAAGGGTTGGGATGAACTGGGAGATTGGGATTGACATATGCACTATTGATACTATGTATAAAATAGATAACTAATGAGGACCTAATGTATAGCACAGGGAACCCTACTCAGTACTCTGAGGTTACCTAAATGGGAAGGAAATCCAGAAAAAAGGGGATATATGTATACATATAACTGATTCACTTCACTGTATAGTAGAAGCTAACACAACTAACACAACATTGTAAACCAACTATACTTCAATAAATATTTAAAAAAAAATCTCTCATTTTACATGTAACCAAGGCCTACATGTAACTGAGGCCTACAACACTGGTAGAGAACATACTTTTTGATCAGGTGTCTCTCCCTTTCTCTCTTTGTAATATAGTTTATTTTCCCCTTAGGTCTCTATGGAAGAAGGTTTGAGTCTGTCCCAAGAATATAACCATGTTTTTTTTGAGACCTCTGTAGCCCTCAGATTCTGCACTGATGATACCTTCATGGCTTAGTGAGAGAAATCCACAAGAAGGAGTCCATGTCATCCTTGATGGAAAAAAAACTGAAAAGACAGCCTATGGAAGAAGTTAAAAGGCTCATTGAACTGTGGTTTTCTCAGGGTTTTTGCCCAGTAGTGGGATTGCTGGGTCGTATGGTAGTTCTATTTTTAGTTTTCTAAGGAACCACCATACTGTTCTCCATAGTGGCTGTATCAATTTACATTCCCACCAACTGTGCAAGAGAGTTCCCTTTCTCCACACCCTCTCCAGCATTTATTGTTTCTAGGTTTTTTGATGATGGCCATTCTGACTGGTGTGAGGTGATTCCTCATTGTAGTTTTGACTTGCATTTCTCTAATGATTTGTGATGTTGAGCATTCTTTCATGTGTTTGTAGGCAAACTGTGTATCTTTTTTGAAGAAATGTCTATTTAGGTCTTCTGCCCATTTTTGGATTGGGTTGTTTGTGTTTTTTTGATATTGAGCTACATGAGCTGCTTATAAGATTTGGAGATTAATCCTTTGTTAATGCTTTGTTTGCAAATATTTTCTCCCATTCTGAGGGTTATCTTTTCGTCTTGTTTATGGTTTCCTCTGCTGTGCAAAAGCTTTTAAGTTTCATTAGGTCCCATTTGTTTATTTTTGTTTTATTTCCATTTCTCTAAGAGGTGGGTCAAAGGATCTTGCTGTGATTTATGTCATAGGGTGTTCTGCCTATGTTTTCCTCTAAGAGTTTTATAGTGTCTGGCCTTATCTTTAGGTCTTTAATCTGTTTTGAGTTTATTTTTGTGTATGATGTTAGGGAGTGTTCTAAGAATCATGTACCACAATGTTCATTGCAGCTCTATCTACAATAGCCAGGACATGGAAGTAACCTAGTGTCCATCAACAGATGAATGGATAAAGAAGATGTGGCACATATATACAATGGAATATTACTCAGCCATAAAAATGAATGAAACTGAGTTATTTGTAGTAAGGTGGATGGACCTAGAGTCTGTCATACAGAGTGAAGTAAGTCAGAAAGAGAAAAACAAATACCATATGCTAACACATATATATGGAATCTAAAAAAAAAAAAAAAGTTCTGAAGAACCTAGGGGCAGGACCGGAATAAAGATGCAGATGTAGAGATTGGATTTGAGGACACAGGGAGGGGGAAGTGTAAGCTGGGATGAAGTGAAAGAGTGGCATGGACATATATGCACTACCAAATGTAAAATAGATAGCTAGTGAGAAGAAGCTGCATGGCACACAGGGAGACCAGCTGGGTGCTTTATCACCACCTAGAGGGGTGAGATAGTGAGGGTGGGAGGGAGAGGCAAGAGGGAGGAGATATGGGGATATATGTGTATGTATAGATAATTCATTTTGTTATAAAGCAGAAACTAACACACCATTGTAAAGCAGTTATACTCCAATAAAGATGTTATATATATATATATATATATATTTTTTTAAAGGCTTATTGAAGAAGAGAGAAAACATGATATGATATCCTTGCTTCTAACTCCCTTACTCTCACTCTGAATGTTTTCAGTCAAACAATTCTAGATATTGTATTGAGCTTTAATATTCTCCCTCTCCCTCCACCACTCCCTTTCTCTCTCTCTCTCTCTCTCTCTCTTTCAATATCTTCCTATAAGTAAAAGCAAAATCTGCATAACTGTACCTCTTGAGATAGTTTGTTTTGACCTTAAGAGTTGGACGGATTTTGTCAATCAGCCGGATATGTTGCTTAGTTTTTACAATATATTACTAAATAAAATTGACATTCCAATTGCCTCATTTCCCTTTAAAGACTCTAGCTTCATTTGGTATGCTGTCTGGTTATAGAGAAAATATTCAGAATTGCAGACTGAATGATAAAAGGCTCAGGGGATCTGCCTTTGCCTGATAAGTCTCTAGTTGTTTGCATTTCAGGAATCTCGGTAAATAATAAAGAAGTTCAGGAAACAATTCGGATCAGGAGTCTGCAACCTGGTCTTTCTTAAGTGCAAAAGCCATGTTGCTTTTTCTTGAATGCTTGAGATGAACCTTAGAGGAATTATTAATAATAGGAGCTAGTTGTTGGTCATTCGAGGGCTGAAATAAAATATCCCCATATTTACAGTGCTCTGCCCCATCAAGATTCAGCAAAATTATCACATTGAAGTCACCGGGCTGTGGAAAATGGATACTGTTTTTATAGCAGTAAGAGAGGCTTCTATGAATCTGATGGTTTACATATTTCCAAAAGGACATCCTGAAACCTCTCAGTAAGGAGTCCCTATTAGGACTGAGTAACCTGAGTTAAGACCACCTGCAAGGCAAGAGGCTTCTTGACTCCAGAGACCCTGTTTTCTCCGTTTGTTGCCAAAATTTTCTATCTTTTCTTACTCAAATGATGAAACACCATCAGTTAGAGGGCTTTTTTCTTGTTCTTTTTTTTTTTAAATGGATTATTTTGTAAATGAAATTGCCCATATGCTAATTTATCCCATTGTGTTAATTGGTGTGTTCAAACTCAAACTCAGAAAACACCTTACCAGAAAGAACAGTTCTGACTGTTTAATAGACCAGCATTAAAAAAAAAACCAAAAAACATAAAGAACAGACAGGTGGAATCCATCAAACTAAACTTCATGGGTTGGGGACAGTTTTTATCATAAATTAGAGAAAAGGAAGGACTAAGGCCAGTTATCATTAAACATGCAAGCACTTATTATTTTATTCAGTGCTTCTGGAACTGGATAATCTCTGAGAAAGCA
>NW_006791020.1:1219236-1287801 GCF_000442215.2 Lipotes vexillifer | reverse complement strand
CAGGAATGAATCAAGGTAGTTTAACACTACCTAGAAGACTCACTTGTGGAAGAAAAATGGGATTATAAATTTGTAGATAAGAAGACACATTTTATATCATAATATAGTTACAGCAAGAATGAATAGAGATTGTCATTTTTCAACCACTGGACTAAAATCTTAGCCTTTCAGAATATTGTACTTATGGATCCTTTTATTGCTTGGGGCCAAGGACTTTCTCAAACCCACATGGACTTCACTGTTCTTATTCCTAAGCTCTGGGATCAAGGCAATCAGCTTGCATTTATTCACTTGTTAACTGCTTCTACTCTGTCCCTTTGGATTTTTCTCAACCCTCATCTTCTACGGAGTAGGGCACAATCTACTGAGTTTTCCCTGTCCCATATTACCTCTAAAATCAAATCCACTATATCTTTTCATTCTAAGGTATTCATAAGTAAGGAGAAAAGCCAATATATATATATTTTTAAATGTGGAGATGATATAAAAATAACAAGATTCTTATAGCCATAGAAGTGGTCTTTACTTCCTCGTTTCCTTTGCTCTGAATGTTTAATACTCTGCTTTTATCCTGATAAAATGGGTTAGTTCATTATTTTTCTCCCTCAGCTACCCTGACCCCTGGAACTCTTCTAAGTTTGGGAAGCCTCTGTGAATACTGCAATCCATTAGATTGTTCTGTTTGCTAGAAGATGCAATCTAAGAAAGAGAGTAGTTGGCACCTAGTTTCATATGACAGACCTACATCTTTGAAAACCTGATGACTGCCCTATCTATGAATAATAGTAGTGTTTGACACCTTTCTTTAAACAACTAAAAGTCTTTGTAAATTTTATTTCACTGTCAGCTTCCTTGCCTTTGGCTCTAAAGTTTTGTATCTCATTTCTCTCTTGTTCCTTCTCTTTATATTTTTCGAGTCCTGATAAATACTTACATGGGTTAGAAATTCTTAGAGAGGTTTATATTGTGGAACAGTTACCAAGTCCAACAATTTCATCCTGTGGAACGAAGGAGGTCTGTAAATGATCACTCAGCGAAATTGCATGAATTTGAAATAATTATCACCAGCAGAGAGAGGCAGACTTTAAGTATTCTTTTAAGCCAGTCTGCTAAAAGGAAGTAAATGTTCTAGAAGAATAAAACCTAGTTATTTTTGCCCAAAGACTACTGACTCACTCTCTTTGATATGACCTAAATTCCAAGATCTCATATCTGATTACTATCCCTGAAAACTTCTAACCAGACCTAGGATACCTCAATCAATCTCAAAACTTGAAGAAGAAAAGCACAATGTGCACATACCCACATAACCAAAGAAGTGTCAAGAAACTATGAAACAATAAGCATCCATGTGCATTGTAAACAAATATGTAGTCACCCAAGAAAATTTACCAAATAGTGACTAAATGCGTGCTATGTGCAAGCACTTTTCTAGATACCACTGGGTGTGTGTGCATGCATGTGTGTGTGTTGGAGAGGCACTATGCAATTCCAAATACATTTTCTGCTCTCTAGAAATATATCATCTATTTATTTTATGTATTTTTAATTAACTGGTCTTCTGGGTCCCCATAATAAAATAATTTGCCAGATTTCACACAAATGACAGTTTATAATGAGGCTTGGAACTTGTGTATAAAATGCCAATAAGAAAAAAACATGGACAGCTAGAACCAAGCATTAACTCACAGCTGTTTTATTTCTCTACAACTTGTCTATTCTTTCTCATGCGTCCTTGACTAATGGGTAGCTGGGGTGAGAAGGAACTAAATTTTGGTTTAATCCAGTAATTCAGTGCTAAGCTAAGGCAATAATTTAAGAAACATATTTAAATAACACAACTTCTGCATGGGGCACTTAGGCCAGTTGTTTTCATTCAAAGTTCTGCCCTGTTCACTGTCCTTTCCAAAATTGCACCTGAGTGTGGGGGAAAGGTGTGGCTTATGCGACCTCATGACAGTAGAATTTCCTCCTCTCATCTTCTAAGTCCTACAGTATCCTCTGTATCGTTTTTGATATTTTTAACCAAGGGTCGGGCCTGATTCTTTTTTTTTTTTAATTTATTCAATTGTCATTAGAAGATTTAACATGAGATCTACCCTATTAACAAATTTTTAAGTGTACAATATATTATTGCTAACTATAAGTACAATGCTGTACATCAGATCTCTAGGGCTTCTTGCTTGAAACTTTGTGCCCTTTGATTAGTAATTCCCCATTTCTCCCTCCCCCTAAGACCTTGGTAACCATTTGATTCTGTTTACTAGACTGGTTTACTCAGAGGTATGTCAAAGACAGGCAAGTGGGCCCATGATAAATAGGTACTTTCTACTGGAATACATGAACTGGTCCCTTTGCCTTTGGGTTTCAAGGTCCTTCTCAACACAGTCTCTTTATTATTACACCAGGTCTCTTCCAGTCCATTTCTGCCAGTACTTTTGACTCTCTTTGGCATTATTTGCATGTCACACGTAGGCCATGGGGACTCCTGAGCATTGTCTCAATAAAGTTGTTGCAGCTCTCTGCCACCACCTCTGTCTAGTTCATGTGGGGCTGCCCCAGGGAGTCCAGTTTACTCCTAGCATTCCTTAAAAGTGAAATATAAACAAAGACCAATCAGAATAGAGATATAATGTAAACAGTAAATGTGTTCAGAACTGTGGGAAATTCGGTCACTAGCCCCATTGTTTTCAAACTTCCTTGTGATTGTTTGTAAGCAACCTCTCATTAGTTGGCTTGGAAGGCATAGAGTGGAGGATTAGGAAGAAGATGCTACTCTATGACCCATATGCTTTGTTAGTGTCTCTCTTCCACAAGCACCTGGTGGGAGGGCAGTAGGCTACTTACTTATTATTTTTCTAAGTAACCCTTCAACAACATGCTGGCACCTAAAATAAATAAGAAAACAGAATTTGATTGTCAAAGATGAGAAATGAGTTTCTTATTTTAGGGGGCTTCTGTTCAGTGAGTGGTGCACATTGAATAGACATTTTTCCAAAGAAGACATGCAGATGGCCAAACACACATGCAAAGATGTTCATTATTAATCATCATTCATCAGAGAAATGCAAATTAAAACCACAATGATGTATCATCTCACACCTGTCAGAATGGTTATCATCAAAAAGACCACAAATAATAAATGTTGGCTAGAATGTAGAGAAAAGGGAACACATACAATGTTGGTGGGATTATAAATTGGTGGAGCTGCTGTGGAAAACATTATGACAGTTTCTCAAAAAATAAGAATATAGATACTGTATGACTCAGCAATTCCATCCTGGTGTACATTCAAAATAAAAACAAGAACATAAATTTGAAAATAAACATGCACCCCAATGTTCATAGCAACATTGTTTAGAATTGCCAAGATATGGGAGCAACCTAAGTGTCTGTCAACAGATGAATGGATAATGAAGATACGGTATACATATACAATGCATTACTATTTAGCCATAAAAAAGAATGAAATTCTGCCATTTGTTACAATATGGATAGATTTGGAGGGTATTATGCTAACTGAAATAAGTCAGAGAAAGACAAATACTGTATAACATCACCTATATGTGGAATCTAAAAAAAACAAACTAGTGAATGTAACAAAAAGAAACAGACTGACAGGTACAGAGTACAAACTAGTGGTTACCAGTAGGGAGAGGGAAGGGGGAGGGGCTAGTTGATAGTTGAGGATTAACAGGTACAACTACTATGCATGAAACAAATAAGCTATAAGGGTATATTATATATCACAGGTAGTATGGCCAATATTTTATAATAACTATAAATGGAGTATAAACTTTAAAAATTGTAAATTGCTATGTTGTACACCTATAACTTTATATAATACTGTAAAAAATATGAAAACCCCATCTCAATAAAGTTGGTACATATTTTTTAAAAAAGCCATGGATCAAGAAAAATTTAAAGATAGGAGAATATACCTAAACATATTTTAAAACATAATGATCTCTGTTACACATGCACCAACTAAGACTAAGCCTCTTGAACTATATTTATATAAATTAAAGTTATAGTTCTTCTAGTTTGGTTGTTTACATGTTACTAGAGAGTGTTCTGCCATCTACCTGGCCTAAATTGTCTACTGTAAGGTCACATTTGAACACTTCTACTTGGTCTAAGTTTTCCCAATTAGAGTTACTATTTGGGTTTAGATGGCAAAAGTGAAGTTGTTCTTTCAAGCCATCCATATACTATTAAATACAAATGTTAAAAAGTATAAAAATTAGTCTTCTATTAAAATGTCAAGAGCATAAATATATTTGTCATATAATCTTGTTGCCAATTGTAAAAGCAGAGCAGAAGGGACTGTGGTGGAAAGGACAAATATGTGAATTTTTATCAGTTAAAAAAAAAGAGTACCTAGAACATTCATCATTTTCAGGTCTGAGTAGCCTACTGGGAACTCTGGACATACAGGATATAACAAAGGAATCAGAGTCCCCAAGGTAAAAGGATTATTAAGGGGAGTAAAGGGATGCTGGTCACAAAAGCAGGGTAGGAGGTAAGAATGCAACACAAAACTCACACCAACAGACTATCATCTACTTCATTCACCTTTTTGCTTCAGTCATCTCTGTCTCTAACACACACACACATGCACACACACATAAATATATCAGTATAACTGTCACTCTTCAAACTATTGGTGTGAAAAATTAAATATTATAAAAAAGAAATCACATCAGTGCTCACTTCAGCAGCACTTATAGTAAAATTGGAACAATACAGAGAAGATTAGCATGGGCCTTGCACAAGAATGACATGTGAATTTGTGAAGCATTCCACATTTTTAGGCCAGAAGGGAGTGGCACAATGTATTTAAAGTCATGAAAGGGAAAAACCTACAACCAACAATATTCAGCAAGGCTCTCATCCATATTGCATGGAGAAATCAAAAGCTTTGTAGATAAGCAAAAGCTGAAAGAATTTAGCACCACCAAACCAGCTCTACAACAAATGCTAAATGAACTTATTTAGGTAGAAAATAAAAGGCCACATCTAGAAATAAGAAAATTACAAAATGGAAAATCTCAATGGTAAAGGCAAACCTATAGTAAAGGTAAGAAATCATCCACTCACAAACTAGTAGGGAAGTTAAATGACAAAAGTAGTAAAATTATCTGTATACACAATAAGCACTTAAGGTGTATGCAAAATAATTACATGTAAAATATGATAGCAAAACCAGGAATCATGACAGGAGGAAAGGGTAAGTGCAGGAGATTTAAAATGCTTTTGAAATTAAGAGATCAGAAAACGAAAGCATTCATGTATATATATGTATATATACAGACTGCTATACCAAAGCCTCACAGTAACTGAAAAACAAAAATCTATAATAGATATAAAGACATAAAGATGGTCATCAAACCACAAGAGAAGAGAGAAAAAGAAGAAACAGACAAAAAGACTGACAAAAACTTATCCAAAACAATTAACAAAGTGTAAATAAGAACACACATATAGATAATTACTTTAAATGTAAACAAATTAAATGCTCCAACTAAAAGACAAAGACTTCCTGAATGGTTACAAAAACAAGACCAGTATATATGCTGTCTAAAAGAGATACACTTCAGATCTAAAGTCAAATACAGACTGAAAGTGAGGGGATGGAAAAAAAGGTATTCTATGCAGTTGGAGATAAAAAGAAAGCTGAGGTAGCAGTATTTATATCAAATAAAATAAACTTTAAAATAAAGACTTTTATGAGACAAAGAATGACACTTCATAATGATCAAGGGATCAATTCAAGAAGAAGATATAATAATTGTAAATATACATGCACTCAACATAGAAGCACTTCAGTGTGTAAGGCAAATATTAACAAACATAAAAGGAGAAATTGACAGTAACACAAAAAATTGGTAAACCTTTAGCCAGATTCACCAAGAGAGGGTCCAAATCAATAAAATCAAAACTGTATAAGAAGTTACAACTGACACCACAGAAATAAAAAATGATTGTAAGAGACTATTATTAGCAATTATACACCAATAGAATGGACAACCTAAAGTAAATGAACAAATTCTTAGAAAGGTACAATCTCCCAAACTGAACCAGGAAGAAATAGAAAATATGAACACACCAATTATCAGTACTGAATTGAATCAAAAACAGTAATATAAAACTCCCAAAAACAAAAGTCTAAGACCAGATGACTTCACAAGTGAATTCTGCCAAATATTTAGAGAAGAGTTAAAATCTATCCATCTGAAACTATTCTAAAATATTGCAGAGACAGGAACACGTCTGAACTCATTCTATGAGGACACCCTGATAACAAACCAGACAAAGATGTCACAGAAAAAGAAAACTACAGGCCAATATCACTGATGAATATAGATGCAAAAATCCTCAACAAAATACTAGCAAACCAGCTCCAAAAACACATTAAAGGGATCATACACCATGATCAAGTGGAATTTATGCCACAGATGCAAGAAATTTTCAATATCTGCAAATCAATCAGTGTGATACACCACATTAACAAATTGAAGAATAAAAACCATATGATGATTTCAATAGATGCACAAAAGTGTTTTGACAAAATTCAACACCAATTTATGATAAAAACTGTCCAGAAAGTAGGCAGAGAGGGAACATACCTCAACATAATAAAGGCTATATATGACAAACGAACAGCTAACATCATACTCAGTGGTAAAAGCTGAAAACATCACCTCTAAGATCAGGAAGAAGACAAGGATGCCCAGTCTGGCCACTTTTATTCAACACAGTATTGGAAGTCCTAGCCACTGCAATCAGAGAGAGAAAAGAAATAAAAGGAATCTAAGTTGGAAAAGAAGTAAAACTGTCACTGTTGGCAGATGACATGGCAACATACATAGAAAATCTTAACAATGCTACAAGAAAACTACTAGATATCATCAATGAATTTGGTAAAGTTGCAGGATATAAAATTAATATAGAAATCTGTTGCATTTCTATACACTAACAACTAAAGATAAGAGAGAAAATTAAGGAAAATGTCCCATTTTCCATGAAAAATAAAATAAAATACCTAGAAATAAAACTACCTAAGGAGGCCAAAGACCTGTACTCTAAAAAGTATAAGACATTGTTGAAAGAAATTGAAGATGACACAAACAGATGGAAAGATACACAGTGTTCTTGGATTGGAAGGATGAATATTTTTAAAATAACTACACTACCCAATGCAATCTACAGATTCAATGCAATTCCTATCAAATTACCAATGGCATTTTAAACAGAACTAAAAGAAAAGATTTAAAAATTTGTATGGAACTACAAAAGACTTTGAATAGCCAAAGCAATCTTGAGAGAAAAGAATGCATCTGGAGGAATCAGGCTCCCTGACTTCAGGCTATATCACAAAGCTACAGTCATAAAAACTGTATGGTACTGGAGTAAACGGAGACATATAAATGATTGGAACAGAATAGAAAGCCCTAAAATAAACCAACTCACCTATGGTCAATATGGTCAATTAATCTATGACAAAGGAGGTCAGAGTACACTATGGAGAAAAAGACTGTCTCTACAATAAATAGTACAGGGAAGACTGGACAGATACATGTAAAAAAAAATGGAATTAGAACATTCTCTAACACCATATAAAAAAATAAACCCAAAATGTATTAAAAACCTAAATGTAAGACTGGATACTATAAAACTCCTGGATGAAAACAGAGGCAGAACACTCTTTGACATAAATCTCACCAATAGTTTTTTGGATCCATATCTTAGAAATAAAACCAAAAATAAACAAATGGGACCAAATGAAACTTAAAAGCTTAACTATAAACAAAACAAAAAGACAACCCACATAATGGAAGAAAATATTTGCAGACAATGTGATCCATAAGGGATTAGTTTTCACAATACATAAACAGCTCAATATCAACAAAGCAAACACCTAATCAAAAAATAGGCAGAAGATCACATTTCTCCAAAGAAGACATACAGATGGCCAACATGCACATGAAAAGTTGCTCAACATCACTTATTATTAAAGAAATGCAAAACAAAACTACAATGAGATATCACCTTACACTGGTCAGAATGGCCATCATCAAAAAGTCTATAAATAATAAATACTCGAGAGGGTTTGGAGAAAAGGGAATCCTTCTACTCTGTTGATGTGAACGTTAATTGGTGTAGCCACTATGGAAAGGAGTATGGATGCTCCTTAAAAAATAAAAAAAATAGAGTTAACATTATCCTGCAATCCCACTCCCAGGCCTATATGTAGAGCAAACCATAATTTGAAATGATGCATGCACCCCAATGTTCATAGCAGCACTACTTCCAATAGCTAAGACATGGAAGTAACCTAATTGTCCATCAATAGATGAGTGGATAAAGAAGATATGATATATATACATACTATAATACTACTCAGCTATAAAAAAATAATGAAATAATGCCATTTGCAGACACATGGATGGACATAGAGATTATCATACTATTTGAAGTAAGTCAGAAAGAGACAAATATCACTTATATGTGGAATCTAAAATATGACACAAATAGACTTATATAAGACAGAAATAAACACAAAGACATAGAAAATAAACGTATGGTTACCAGAAGGGAAGGGGGGGTAGGGATAAATTAGAAGTGGGGGATTAACAGATACAAACTACTGTATATAAAATAGTTAACAAGGTCCTACTGGGAACTATACTTAATATCTTGTAATAACCTATAAGGGAAAATAATCTGAAAAAAAAATAGGTATGTAGTTTTTACTATATCTCCCAGTTTTAGTAAAAAATATCTCAAAAGAAGAAAAATTTTGTTTTCTGATATACCTTGCATGTGACAAAGATAACAAAATAATCTTCTGACTCTGTTGCTTTCTCTAGAGGTTTAATTAAAACCAGCTAGTAAATAAAATAAAAATATGGTTTCTGGAATAGATCCATAGTATCTCTTTAAAATACATAAAATATGAGGATGGCTTACCTCCCTTTATAGGTTAGGGAAATAGGACCCTGAAAACATTGCTATTGGAAGTCACTCCCTCCAGGGAAGTTAATTAGACAAGGGAGTGAGACATCAATTAAGGGAAGTTGGCCAAAGGTTTTAAATTTATTGCTGGTGAGAAATGCTGGACTTGCAGCAATTAGACTCTGAATTTATGTGTTGAAAAGGTGAAGAAAAATAAAAGTACTACCAGCATGCCACTATCCTGATGATGTTTGGGAAGCTTAAAACAAATATAACTCAAGAGTTTTCTGTTCATACTGCGTCTGAATCACAGAATTTGTGACTATCAGAGGATATGCTAAAAAAAAAAAAAAAAAGTTGGGCTGAAATAACAGATGACTCATGAATTCACAAGTACTCAATTCACTAACAGATAATTTAGCATTGAATTATTCATATATTTATTCACTTAATTTTTTATTGAAATATACTTAATTACAATATTATATTAGTTTCAAGTGTATGACATAGTGATTTGATATTTTTATAGATTATATCCCATATAAAGTTATTATAAAACATTTGTTATATGCCCTGTACTGTACATTACATCCTTGTAACGTATCTATTTTATACCTGTTAGTTTGTACCTCTTCATCCCCCTCACCCATTTTGCCCCTTCTCTCACCCTCTACCCTCTGGCAACCACCAACCTTTTCTCTGTATCTGTGAATCTGTTTCTGTTTTGTTTTATTCTTTAGATTTCACATATAAGTGAAAACATACAGAATTTTTCTTTCTCTGTTTGACATTTCACTAAGCATAATACCCTCTACCCTTCAGGTCAATCCAGTTATCACAAATGGCAAAATATCATTCTTCTTAATGGTTGAATTGTACACATAATTATATTATATATTATATAGTTACATATAATATAAAATACATAATATATATCTCACATATTCTTTATCCATTCATCTGTTGATGGACACTTAGGTTGCATGTTTTAATATTTTGGCTATTGTAAATAATGCTTCTCTCAACATTGAGGAGCATATATCTTTTCTATTTAGTGTTTTCATTTTCTTCAGATAAAATACCCAGGAGTGCAATTCCTTCATCATATGTTAGTCCTATTATTAATATTTTTTGGAACCTCCATATAGTTTTCCATAGTAGCTGAATCAATTACATTCTTACCAACAGGGCATTACAGTTCCCTTTTCTCTATATCCTTGCCAACATTTGTTATGTGTGGTCTTTTTGATGACAGCCATTCTGACAGGTATGAGGTGATATCTCACTGTGGTTTTGATTTGTATTTCCCTGAGGATTAGTGAGTTGAGAATCTTTTCATCTATTGGCTATCTGTATGTCTTCTCTGGAAAATGCTTATTCAGGTTTTCTGCCCATCTTTTAATCAGGTGGCTTGTTTTCACTTAATATTTTTGAGCTCCTATTGTGTGCAACACACTCTGATTTGTATTTTTATTAGCTCCTCAGTAATCACACACACAAAAACAAACAATTCATACACAAAGAACATAATTTTTGAGAACTTACTCTGTGTCAAATACTGCACTAAATCAAGGGGATAATATTGTACCAAAATAATTATCATCTTTGCTCTTTTGGAGCTTACAGTCTAATCAGGAAGAAAGATAGTGATAACACATTTAGATTTATAATGTTTAAATTGGGACCATAATCAATGCTATAATGGAGAATTGTGGTGTGTAAATATTGTCCATAATAGGAGCATTTGAACTAGTTGAGGAGCTCAGGAGTTTCCCTGAAGACATGAAGATTGGGTTGCAATATGAAAGAGGAACATTATTCATTTAGGCCAAGAGGATAGGGATGATGTTAATGTATTTCAATCAGCAATAACAGCATGGGCATCAGCCCTCTGGCAAGTGGATGCATCATGAGTAGAGGTGACCAGCATGATTGGGAGGAAAAAAAAGAGGTCTGTGAACTGATGACACATGAAGGGAGACTTGGAAAAAAGAAACATGCAGATTATTTAGGTGAGAGTTATGAGTTTGGTTTTTATTTTGAGAAAAATGGGAGACTATTAAATGGAGTTAAACAGTTAGATGAGGTAACAATTATTTGGTCTTTAAAATGTTAATTTTGGAGGGAAGAGGTAAGATGGTGGAGTAGAAAAACTCTGAGCTCACAACCCCTCATGGAAACACCAAAATTACAGCAATTTACAGAACACCTATCAAAGAAAAAAACAAGAACTCACCAGAAAATATCTTCTACAACTAAAGATATAAAGAAGGAACCACACCAAGACAGCTAGGAGGGTTAAAGTCATGGTATAGTCAAGACAAATAACTCAGGTGGGTGACCCACAAACAGGAGAATAATTACCATGGCGGAGGTTCTCCCCATGGACTGAAGGCACTGAGTCCTATATTAGGCACCCCAGCCTGGGAGTCCTGTGCCAGGAAGACAAACCTCATCAAGAAAAAAGAGCATGAGAGAGAGGGCCCAAATCAATAAAATCAGAAATAAAAAAGGAGAATTTACAACTGAAACTAGAGAAAAAAAAGGACCGTAAGAGATTATTGCAAACAAGTGTATGATAATAAAATTGACAAATTATAAGAAACGTACAATCTCCCAAAACTGAACCAGAAAGAAATAGAAAGCATGAACAAACCAATTACCAGTAATGAAACTGAATCAGTAATTGTAAAACTTCCAACAAACCAAAGTCCAGAACCAGATGCCTGAATTCTGCCAGACATTTAGAGAAGTGTTAACACCTATCTTTCTTCAAACTATCACAAAAAAATTATAGAGGAAGGAATGCTTCCAAATTTATTCTGAGACCAGCATCAACCTGATACCAAAACCAGACAAAGACATCACATAAAAAAGGAAAATTACAGGTCAATATCACTGATGAACATAGATGCAAAAATCCTCAACAAAATATTGGCAAGCCAAATTCAACAATAATTAAAAGGATCAGACTCAAAGACATAGAAAACAAACTTATGGTAACCAAACTGGGAATGAGGGCAGGAGGGATAAATTAGAAGTTTGGCATTAGCAGATACAAACTACCATATAAAAAAGAGATAAACAACAAAGTCCTACTGTATAGTACAGGAAATTATATTCAATATTTTGTAGCAAAATATAATGTAAAAGAATCTGAATAACTTTGCTGTACACCAGAAACTAACACAACATTGTAAATCAAATATACTTAAAAAAAAAAAAAAAAAGATCATAAACTATGATCAAGTGGGATTTATTCCAGGAATGCAAGGATTTTTCAATATCCACAAATCAATCAGTGTGATACATCACATTACCAGATTTAAGAATAAAAAACATGATAACCTCAATAGATGCAGGAAAAGCTTTTGATAAAATTCAACATCCATTCATGATAAAAACTCTCCAGAAAGTTGGTATAGAGGGAACATACCTCACCATAATAAAGGCTGTATGTGACAAACCTACAGCTAACATCATACTCCACAATGAAAACTTGAAAGCATTTCCTCTTACATCAGGAACAAAACAAGGATTCCCACACTTTCTACTTTTATTCAAAGTACTATTAGCAGTCCTAGCCACAGCAATCAAAGAAGGAAAAGGGATCCAAATTAGAAAAACAATAAGTAAAACTGTCATTATTTTCACACGACATGATACTATATATAGAAAATCCTAAAGATGTGACCAAAACTGCTAGAAATCATCGATGAATTCAGTAAAGTTACATGACACAAAAATAACATGCAGAAATCTGTTTCTATACACTAACACTAAGCTATCAGAAAGAAAAATTAAAGAAACAATCCAGTTGCAATGACATCAAAAAGGATAAAATATCTAGGAGTAAACCTACCTAAGGAGGTAAAAGACCTGCATTCAGAAAACTATAAGACACTGATGAAAGAAAATGAAGATGAAACAAACAGATGGAAAGATATACTGTGTTCATAATTTGAAGAATTACTATTGTTAAAATGACCATAATACTGAAAGCAATCTACAGATTCAATGCAATCCCCATCAAAATACCAATGGCATTTTTCACAGAATGATATAGAAGAACAGATTTCTAGGTATCATGCTCTGTAACTTCAGACTGTACTACAAAGCTACAGTCATCAAAAGTGTATGGTACTGTCACAAACAAATCAATGGACAAAGGATTACTCTTCAAAATATATAAACAGCTCATACAGCTCAATATTAAGAAAACAAAAAACCCAATCCAAAAATGGACCGAAGACCTAAATAGACATTTTTTCCAAAGAAGACATACAGATGGCCCAGAAGCACATGAAAAACTGCTCAACATCACTAATTATTAGAGAAATGCAAATCAAAACTACAATGAGGTATCACCTCACACCAGTTAGAATGGGCATCATCAGAAAATCTACAAACAACAAATGCTGGAGATGGTGTGGAGGAAAGCGAACCTTCTTGCACTATTGGTGGGAATGTAAATTGATACAGCCACTATGGAGAACAATATGGAGGTTCCTTAAAAACCTACTAATAGAATTATCATATGATCCAGCAATCCCACTACTAGGCATATACTCAGAAAAAACCATAATTCAAAAAGAGTCATGTTCCAAAATGTTCATTGCAACACTATTTACAATAGCCAGGTCATGGAAGCAACCTAAATGCCCATTGACAGATGAATGGATAAAGAAGATGTGGTACATATATACAATGGAATATTACTCAGCCATAAAAAGAAACAAAATTAGGTCATTTGTTGAGACATGGATGGATCTAGAGACTGTCATACAGAGTGAAGTAAGTCAGAATGAGAAAAACAAATATATATAAACACATATATGTGGAGCATAGAAAAATTGTACAGATGAACTGGTTTGAAGGGCAGAAATTGAGACACAGAGGTACAGAAGAAATATATGGACACCAAGGGGGGAAAGCCATGGGGAGGTCGGGGTGGGGGTGTGATGAGTTGGGCGATTGGGATTGACATGTATACACTAATGTGTATAAAATTGATGACTAATAAGAACCTGCTGTATAAAAAATATAAATAAAATTTAAAAATTAAAAAAAAAATAAAGAAGATATATGAATGGCCAATAAGCACATGAAAAAAGAAAAAGTCTACAGTTAGCCTTAGATTACTAGTTAAGAGATGCAGGATATAGTCTCAGGTATATTGGTAACTGAATTTGTGATTTTGAAAACATTTTATACTCTTCTGGGTTTTAATTTCTCCATTTTAGAAATAGGAATAGTAAACCCTACCAACTGCTCTATTGTGAGGATCAAATGGGGTTAAAAATTAATAAGCGTCTTTCACTAGGGAGAATTTGGCATTGTGTTCCTTAAGTTCATGTAAATTGTTAGGAATATTATGTGAATGTTGAAATAAGATGCCAACTTCAGGTGGAGAAGAAATGGACAGGAATGCAGAGAAGAGATTATTACTATAAAAGAAAGGTGCAGTCAGGATACAGATTTTGAAAAGGCTGGTTTGGAGATTCTAATTCTTATGAATAATAATCCCTAATAATCAAGTTTGGTGGGAAGGGGAAGCAAAGTGAGAAATGGTAATAAAGTGTTTAGAAAGATCAAGAGCAGGACAGGAAGTAAAAAAGAGAAGTGCAGACTTGCAAGAAAAATATTCATTTTTTACACAAAGCTCTGGATCTAATAAAAATGTACCTAACACTATAGCCTGAAGTATATGTTAGATGTACAAAATGATCAGGGAGAATAATTAGAAATCCTAAGAAGTAAGTAAGTCAGGATTTGCCTGTGTTTTGATGTAGTCATTGTGGAATGAAGATGTTAAACTTTTTATAAAGCAAGAGTTTTTCTTAAATCTTGCATTCTGTATTATTTTTGAGCCTGGTGAAACTAGGGAGTCTCAAGAAAAATGTACACAAAAAATTTCCTACTTGTCCATGTATATGAACGCACACTTAACATGTACACTTACATCTATATGTACCCATATAACTACATCTACAGCTTTACCTACAGTTACAGAGACTTATACATATACAATTTCATGGAGTTCATCAACACCCTAAATTTGGTCTATAGACAGCTAGACACAAAAATTTCTACTCTTCTCTAGAGATTAGCTAGAATCTTTGCTTTTATGATTTGGTGGTAATTTAAGTAAGTAACAGAGAAGGAAAAATTCTAAGAGATTGAGCATGTTAATACTATGACACAACATAGCTTAACAGAACAACATTTTGACTACAACTCTTTAAGTTAGTTCTAAGATAAATGGACAAGCTTTCAACAGTTCTTTTTATTTATAATAGAGTACATCACATCTCCTGTGATAGTTGGTAAATTATGCAAAAAAGTTGGTTAAAGCAGGATAGTTTTAAAAACTCATACACAGCTAAACAAATATTTTAATTTATATGTATATATTCAAATTTATCTATCAATATTTTTCTATCCATTTTATAATGTTGACAGTTTTTACCCTGTTTATATAAAGAAAAAATAATTTTTGCATACCCAAGTTGTTTGCACTTTGAACTGAGAATACATCAGCTTTAAAATCAGAAGGCATGAGCAGTATTCCTAGACTAGACACTCAGAAGCTAAATGATCTCAGTGAAGTTATTTAAATTATATGCCTTACTTCCTGAAACTTCATGGACTGTTATTAGATTTGGGTGAAGTATGCAACCAAATATATAATTCATATTAAGCTTTGAAAATATTTGAAAATAGCTCTTCAGGAACCCTAGATTAGGAATCACTATATAAAATAATCCCGAAGCTCTCACTCAGCTCTCAAAAAATGTATGATTTTAATATATTCTATCAGTATACCTATGTGGCTAATAAACAACACAATTTGCTAGGAACAAAAACATTTTTTCTTTGCCTTTTATTATCTAATATATATATATATATATTATATATATTATATTATATATAATTATATATATATAATATAATATATATATAATTATATATATATATAATTATATATATATTATATTATATATATATATATATATATTTTTTTTTTTTTAGGGTAGTCACAGCTAGTGGCATACATGAGATTAAGACATAAAATAAACTTTTACTACCTTTCAAATAGTCATTGTCCCCTTTGTTTCTTGTACCAGCACATAAGCTTTCAGTCTTCTCAGGAAATAGAACACACATACAAGCAGTTTTTGTGTGAATACACTGGGATTTTATCTGTGTCATTAAATTCACATGTCAGACTGCTCATGTTGTGAAATAAAGGGAAGAAGACCAAATGGAGTATTTTAAAAAGTTAAGTTTATTTGGCCAATAAAGAAATAATTTCTGATAATACAGAACAGAAAGGGACAAAAAGACTGGAGTACTAAAACCCTAATCTCTTTATCCACCTGAAGATAAAGCCTCAGAAAAAGATGGAGTATATATAAGGAAAGTATGACTTTCAGAAGTCAGAACTTAAAGAAAATTTAAACATATTCATTTAAATTAAAAGTTGAATAAACTAAATTCCAGAAGTTGAGTGACTTGACCTGTCATTAGCTAGGCAGTACAAGAGTCTAAGATCAACCCAGGTATTCATTTCTTTTGGTAGTTACAGAGAGATATTTTAATAGAGATATTGAGAATATGGGAAATACCCACCCACCTGGAGTGGTCTGTTTCAAGAGAGATTTGAAAAAATTTAGGAGCCAATGTCATTAAAAAAATATTTAAAAATTCAAGGTCCAACTTAATTCAGCAAACACACATAGAGTTACTTATTGCAGTCACTCATATGTATAAGGCACTTCAAAGAGTAGAGAAATAAGATACTCTCCTTACAGGCAATTATTAGGAGGTAGAAATAATTATAATTAAAAAAATACAAGTCTCTTGGAGAAGAACAAAAAGTACAATCAGATTTCAAAAGAAAGAGATTGTATCTGAACTAGGTGAACATAAGAAGATCTCCATGGAAAATAAGGAGTAGAATGACAATAACAATGATAAGGAACAGTTATTAAATGCTCACATGGCAAGCACTAAGTGTCTTACAAGTGCTACCTTATTAATCTGTACATCAATTCTTTGAGGTAGGTAAATATTATTCACATTTAGATGTAAGAATGTTACTTGTCCAAGATCATACAGTTTTCAGTGAGCAGAACTAGAGCTCAAACTTGGTTCCATTTGACTCAGAGTCAATGTATTTAAACTCTAGGTTATACTACAAATGAGATGTGCTTTGAACTCTAGATAGTTTGGTGATAAGAACTTTTTTTCATCCTAGGAAATCCACATACAAAGACTTGGCATCCTGAAAGCATAATTCCAGCAAAAAGTCTAGTTTTATTTAGATGTCAGCTCAGGGTATATACAGAAGTGTATGGTGACAAGCTTGGAAAAATAAGTTGAAGTGAACTTTAGAGATCAGTCTTAAAGTTATATATTTTACTTTTTAACAAATGAGATTCCAAAGAAAGGGAAAGCATCTTTGAGAGGAGCTATGGTGCATCTCTGTATTAATTACCTATTACTGTATAACAAATTTCTTCCAAACTCAGCACCTCAGAGTAACAAAATATTTTATTTCCCATTTTCTGTGTGTCAGGAATCCAAGATTACTTACAGAGGTGATTTGTACTCAAGGTCTCTCATTAGTTGCCATGCTAGACTAGACTAGACTACAGCTAGTGCTGTATTCTCATCGGAAGGCTTGACTAAATAACAATACACTTCCAATCTCAATCAAGTGACTTTTGGTAGGCTTCTGTTCATTGCAGCGTGCTGTACTGAGGGCCTTAGTTCCTCACTGGCTGCTGACTAGAGGCATTCTCTGTGCCTTATTACTTAGACCTCTCCATAGAGCAGCTTTCAACATAGTACCTGGTTTCCCTCTGAACAAGTGATCAGAGACGGAAAGAGAGAGAAGACTCGGTTATTCTACTACCTACTTTCAGAGGGTACAAACCATAAATTCTCTCATATTCTGTTCTTGAAGGTAAGAATATCAAATAGTATGTAGATATATTTTCAAAGCCACCATAACATCCCTACATTCAAATTAGATTAATAATAACTATCCAAGAGTGTTGATTATCAATTATCTTAGCTAGCTCTCTGAACATTCACTTTCTTTTCTCTGAGAATCAAGACATTCCTGTACCTAAATTTTAGGCCATGTTTTCCTTTTTCAGAGACTTTTAGAAAAAAAATCCTAAATGTACTTTATAAGCACTTTCTGTCCTTAAAAAAAAAATACTTATGTCACATCTTAGGCTTCTTGCCCTAGAATAAAAACATCCCAGGAGAAGTGAGAATTATAGAATTGTGGCCCTGGAAAAGTTCAGAGACTTTCTGCTCTCAGTAAAACCGCTTAAACCACACCAGCAAGGTCTATTTAGATACTACAGATATTCTAATCCAGCTGTGTCATTCCATGACTGAAGATACTAACGTCCAAAATGTAACATGATATAACCAGCCAGTAGTACTAGTAGTCAACTTGATAGTAGAATCTGGATCTGTTTCTATTTCCATTTCATCGTCTTGCCATTTCATGTGCTTTTAAATCATTGATTTCTCATCTCATCTTTATCAACTCTAGTCTGGAAACAGTTCAATTTCCAATGGAATTGATAGCATACCAACACTGATTGGGAGCATAAATCTGTGGTCAGGATCTCAACATGAATAGAATAATTTGTGAACCTTTGCTCAGTCAAAGATAGGAAGGTGGGGGAGGGGTAGATTGGGAGCCAAAAATTATTAGCACATTGGAGGGTCTTTGTCATTTTCTCTCTCAGAATGAAATCTGAGGACTATTCAGAAAGCTTCTGAGGAAGAAATAAGATAGGAAACCAAAATTTATTGGTTCGCATTTCAGAATACAGTCAAAAAAAAAAAAAAAAAGCAATAGCTTAGAGGTTTCTGAAGAGGTGAGATCACTCAGGCCAGGTACTTGCCCCAAATGGGGCAAAAATACAAGAGTTATTGAGATTTAGCGTGGAGAGGTTTTTGTTTTGTTTTGTTTTAATAGAAAAAATCTCCTTCCTCTTTTCTTGACCCTATCCTTCCCAAACTCCACATAAGAACCAAGTCTTCATACCTCTTCACATGCATATACACATTTCCCATTTTCCATTGGCAAGCTTCTTTTTTTTTTTAGATTCTTATTTAACTTTCTTTTATTTTTTATTTTATTTATTTTTAACATCTTTATAGAAATATAATTGCTTTACAATGGTGTGTTAGTTTCTGCTGTATCACACAGTGAATCAGCTGTATGTATACATATAACCCCGTATCCCATCCCTCTTGAGCCTCCTTCCCACCCTCCCTATCCCACCCCTCTAGGTGGTCACAAAGCACTGAGCTGATCTCCCTGTGCTATGAGGCTGCTTCCCACTATCTACTTTACATTTAGTAGTGTATATATGTCCATGTGTCATTGGCAAGCTTCTTAATGAAGATTCTTTAGATGTAGAATTTAAGGACTCTGGGGAGGAACCTTATTTTGTTTTTTTTTTGTTTACTGCTGGATTCTTAGTGCTTAAGAAAGTGCCCTGCTCATAACAATGAATGTTAAGTGGTGGAAAGCATGGAGGAAGCCTGCAGGTGAGCAAAATAATCACTGATTATCAACTTTTTTGCAGTTGTCTCCCCTTATTGATTTTTACAGTAGTTATTCTTCCCAAATAACTCTGATTGACAGATGCAATTTGTCTTAAAATCAAAGATAATTAGTTTTATGGACAATAGTTATTTGATTGATATCATTGACACTTCAAGGTATTTAGCAGTAACTTGGCTCAGGATCAAGAATTACTGATTGAAATAAGTTTTTAGAGGAATAAGCTAGTATTTGAAGGGATCCTAAAGACTTCTTTGCTCATCTCTACAATTTTGTAAAGAAAGGGACTGAATGGAAGCACACAAAATCTAAGTAATTTGTCCAACATTTCTTAGGTAGTTAATTAAATAGTAAAGATCCAAACCCAGGTTTTTTTGAAAGTTAGTTTGTTGTATTTGCCATTTAGCTTATTATGGACTCTGACATGTCTGTTTCTTTGTGAAGCTTGTGTGAAGTGAAGGAAGCCTTAAAGGTTGATATGTTTGTAAACAAGAAAGATGAAATCATAAATAGTCAATAATTGGTGAGTAGTTATGTAAATGCTGATACTCAGAGAAGAAACATATCAAGCTTAAGAAATTTTTCTATCTGGAAGTAAATAAAAACTGCAATTTCAGTAGATCGCCTATTGCTTCAAGAGTACAATTATGAGACTTCATTACTTATAAATGGGTAGACCCTGGACATGTCCTGAAGTGGAGGAGGATATGTAAAGAGGGAATGGAGGTTGTCCTCTTTGTGAAAATTATTATTTGTAATATGTGTGTGTGTGTCCATATGCATAAATGTATTTTATATAGTGAATTAGATCCAATAGTTTCCCACCATGAAGACTGGAAAAAGATGAGAAATTAAAGGGCTTATCTTCTCTTGACACCGGCAAATATCACACAGCAGACCAGATCTGGAGCCTCCCTGTCCCCGGCCTGAACTGGCCTTCTGGGAAACATACACTGGCCCCTCTCCAACTAGCCACTGATTACCCCACCTCTGTGTGTGTATTTCTGAAAATAAATAGCTCAGACTTTGGGAAATACGATTCTTCAGGTTACTGTGTCCTTTTGTGGGTGGCAGGGTCAGAGGGAGCACATTTCAAGACAGGGCAGCAAATAAAGGCAATGGTGAACCCAGGAAGGTTTTAATATTTGATCTTTTGCCTTAGATTCTGGAATTTCCTATTCAGTATCTAGGTTATCTCTCACCCTACACTGTATCCTCAGAACATTAATCACCTCTGGTTATTCTTCATCCTTCAGTAAATTACGTTGTGCATCTAAAGTTTCCAGGAAATTTTATAGATGGGGACCATCGAGGAGTGTGCCCTTCTCTGTATTACCCCTTTTGTGAGGTCAGTAGAGTACTGGCCAAATTAGATTGGGGGGAACTGACTGGAATTAATCGTTGAGCCTCTGGAAAGGGAATGTTGGTACTAGAAGGGCAGCAAACTTTCAACAAGGAGCACCTGCAGAACAAATGGACTCAGGGACAACTGTCTGGCAAATTCTCCTTTTCTAAATTTTTTACAATTGTTAGTGGTAAAAAACAGGTCATGTAAAACTCTATACATAGTATAATCACACTTCATATAAAGAGTGATCTATATTTCTATATACCTATCAAATATATTATATATATATATATGTTTCATATAATTAAACATATATATATGTGATTATAACTATACATGACAAATACATACATACAACCATTTTATACACATACATATTTCACAGTATACAGATAAAAGACTAAAACTTAACACTCTACGAATTTAATAGTGGGTTATATCCAGAATTTAACATTTTGAATTATTTTAACATCAGCCTTTTCTAAATTTTCCAAAATTTGCATCTATTTATTTTGTGTTTAGAAGAAAAAAAAATTAATCCTGAGTAATAGTCCCTATTTGAATAGCCATCTAATAGTTGTGTCTTTAGGGAAACATGAGAAATAGCATAAGGCCTCCTCCATCATCAGTTCTCACTTGACTGCTTTAAAACCAGCCTGAACTCCCTGTCGAAATGAATTGCCAATATGGCACACTAATTAAATCTGGCTTCACAATGGAGCACTGTAAGCTTTATTTGGTTAATTCTTCTTAGCTTTTTATTTCAGAAGAAACCAAATGATACTTAAAGAAATATCTATTGTTATGCTTCAATTCAGTTTCTACTCCACTGAAGTCTCTGCTCACCTGAAGAACAGTCTACCTTAGAACCTGTGATGCTGCTGCTCACTCTGTAATGCTGATCACCTGACAGATCAGGTATCCAGTTCTTCAAGATGCAATGCCTGAAGGATTCCTGATTATGGCTCTTGTTATTGTTCCTTCTTATTAACTATTGCTGTCATTTGGCACTTTCTCAGATATCACCTTACTTTCTCTGTATTCACACTGCTTTCTTGTGCTGCTTGCTTTGTAACTAGTTCAGATGTGGACTAGCTCATAAGCACTGGCAAGGTCATAAACTCCTACTTGGAAGAAGCTGTTTCATGTCTCTGGTCTTTCTTGAAATGCCACATCCTCTAGGTAGCCTCTTATTTCTCCAGCTACTTGATGTGAGCCTCTGGATAACAATTTGTGTTATAACTCTCTGTGTTGCCCTTTGAGACAGCAAGTACTTGTGTGATGGCATGGAAAGAGCACTGAGTTGGGAAGTAAGTGCCTGATTTGCCTTGAGGCTTGACCACCTGCTTCACCACATACTGACTTTGGTTAAGTGACTTTGAGAAGCCACTTTGCCTAGATAGCCTTGGTTTTATTGTCCTGTACACTTCCAAAATTTGTTCCATGAGTCAACAAAATAATGTACACAAAACCAATTTTTAAATTACAAAGTACTCAAAAGTATATGAAAAATGTTTATGCAATCTTCCATACTTCAGGTGTGAACAGTGGTTGATTATCCTTGTGGTCTCCACCACACTCAAAACAAGTCTTGGTATCTTCTGAGTACTCCACAAGTATTGCTACCTAAGTTAAGAAATAAATAATTGATCCATGAGAAAATCATGCAACATAACCAAACAGAAAAATTTAAGAACAATCCCACCCTTGGATTCCTTTTTTTTTGATAAAATTTTCCAACTTTCTTAAAAATTAATGCTTTGATGTGTCTCCTGTGCCTCATACACATTTCTTCTTATTTCTGGTTTATGAGAAGTTGCTTTATTCATGGACAGATTGCTCCTGTCTCAGATGCCTTCTACTTACAATCATCTCTCATGCTGAGCCATATTTCTTACTGATAGCTTTTAAAAAGCAAGCAGCCCTTCATCCCAGCACAGCCACTGCAGTTTTCCTTTTGGATCTTATTCATCTGTTTACAAGGCAACAAAACACACATAAACATCCTTGACACAGCTCAGTGGTGGGAAAATATGTTAGTAATAGTCTTGGTTTTCAGGAAAGTAGTGAATGGTATATCTGTATCCCTGAATAGATGATTTAGAAATGATTACAGCATGCAGCTGCCATATGACCTACTTCATATAAATGATGCTGACAGAAACTAAGATAAAAATGTATTTTGTGGTCCTAATGATGTTAACAGCTAAGATGACGATTAGAGTAATGATATTAATAAAAATATGTCAGAATAGATTTGTGCACTCCTATATCTTATTTATCGTAAAAATTCTTTAAGGTTAGTAGGACACTGATTATTACCTCAAGTAATAAGTGAGGAAATTGAGGTACTATTAACTTTTTCATGCTCTATTCATTTATGAAGTTTTTATAATGTTGTGTAGCTGGCCCTATGTGTTCAGCACTATCTCATGAAAATATCTGCCTCAGCAGCCTGTGTTCTACCACTGGGAGTTATACAGTGCCCATATAAACAAGTAATGTGCAAGATAGTTCAGATAATGACAAATGTACTAAAGGTAATAAAAACATACTGTAATTGTAATTTTAAAAAAGACAGAGATTCCTAGAAGGGAAGGTAGATGGGCTTCTCTCAGAGTGGGTGGTCAAGAAAGATCTATCTGAGGGTTAAATATTTGGCCTGATGTGAAGAAAAGAGTATCTAGTCAGTAGGAAACCTGTTGTAAAAGAATTTCAGGAAGAGAAATATAGGTACAAAAGTTATACATCAAGAAAGAGCTTGATTCTGTACAAGATACTTGGTGGCTAGAATCTAGCATCAATGAAGAGAGACACAAATTAAGTTGAAACAGGTAAGCAGGGGCCAAATTATGCAAGTTTTATAGGCCATGTTTAGGAATTTGTATGGTAATTTATTTTTAACCATCTTAGAGACTGATAGATCCTATTTAACAGAGATGTATATTTTTGTATAGAACAGTTGGAATTGATTACCTAATATTTGCTTTTTAATTTTTATATTTGTCTTCTCTTGTCCTATCTATATCTGATTGGGAATAAAATTTATACAAGCCCCATAAATAACTAAACAATCATTCCTTTTTTTCTGGAAAATATTGTATAAGAGAGAAAATATCTATTTCTTAAAAGCTTGATAGAAAACTCTCTAGACCAAACACTTTTAAATTTGGGTAGGGGAAAGGAAGTAGATTTTATTTATTTATTGGGAATTTCACTATCATTAAAAATTATTAATCTATTCATTTTCAGGTTCTTTTTTGGGTCAATTTACCATTTTAGAATTTTCCAAGGATTTCTACCTCTAATTTTTTCTTAGCAAATTTATTGTCATATACTTTATGATGTTTTACACGCTATTATAAACAACTTATTTTTAAGCTATGTTTTATTTACATCTGTCTTTTAATTTTTATTATTCCTGCCAGAAATTTGATTATGCACTTAAGACTAAGAGGATTTTTCCTAAAGAAGCATCTTGTGATTTTCTTCCTTTTTTTTTCTGTTTAGTTTATTTTTCTTTCTTTTTTATATATATATATATATATATATATATATATATATATATATATATATATATATATATTACCAAGTGAAAAATATAGCTTCATGTCATCTTTTGAAAGACTGCATCTTCATAATTTTAATAATTTCCCTATTAATAGATTATTGTATCTAATTTTACCTATTTTAAATTATTCTGAACATTGTTCCATTCTTTTATTAAGAAAAACTCTTATAAACAGACTTACAAAATAAAAGGTTATAAACATTTAAGGTTTCTTTTTAAAACATTTGAGGCTTTTAATGCATATTAACAAATATCCCACCAGAAATATTGATCTAAGAATTTTCTTGCCAAAACACAAATAAGTTTTTAAGCTCCTATTTCTTTTTACTTTTTCCAGAGCTCAGTGTAATTAACCATTTTAATTTTTGGTTGTGTTAAAAAATAATAATAAAATACCTGTTCATCTCATCCAGCATAAAATACAAAGTCTTTAAAATACCTACAAAACCATACATGATCTGGCCATTGCCTCCCCAGTGCTTTACATCCCTGATGACTCATATCTTCTCATTAGCCCCTCTTTCATTTTGTTTCACTCACTTCACACCAAGTTCTTCACTGTTCCTCACTCTAAGCAAACTCCTGCCTTAGCATTTTTGTACCTGCTCCTTCCTCTAACTAGACCACCTTGGACAGTTGCTAAGCATGTCTACAGTTTCCTCACATCACTTATTCATGAGACCATCCCTGAAAACCCTATTTTAAAATTACCCACTCCCTACTCATACTTACACTGTAATGTTAGATCTAATGTAGAAATAACAATTAAACTCACGATTTAAAATATATATTACATATATATATATGTATATATATATATATATGTATATTTATGTATCCAACAAAATTGTCAAGCACCCAGGTCATCCTTATAATGCAAACTTGATATATACCACAAGAATCCAGACTTTTCTAATATGATTTTCAACTGACAGAATCCTGGGTTTCTTGTAAAAATGGCTAATTCCCTTATGTGAGCAAGGAGAATAGAAGGAGAGCATGGAATCTTTTGTGTGTGAAGAGGGAAGTTTGCAAAGATTAATATGACAATATCTAAGAACAAAAGTGACTCTGTTTCTATTTTGTTATATTTGTTTGTTTCATTTTTTAGATTCCACATATAAGTGAAGACACACAGTATTTGTCTTTCTCTGTCTGACTTATTTCACTAAATATAATACCCTCCAAGTCCATTCATATTGTTGCAAGAGGGGAGAGGGTAGGGGAAGGTATAAAATAGGTGAAGGGGATTAATAAATATAAACCACTAGGTATAAAACAAATACGTTACAAGGATGTAATGTACAGCCCAGGAGATACGGTCAACATTTTATAATAACTTTGTATGGAGTGTAATCTAAAAAAATATCAAATTACTATGATGTACAACTGAAACTAGTATGATATTGTAGGTTTAATATATTTTCATTAAAAAAAGAAAGAACAAACATGACAGCTTGAAGGGAGTTCAGATGAATTACGTTGTTACCATGTGAACATCAAAAAGATAATAATGGTTATTGAAATACATTGAGTCCGTGAAAAGTCATTGGTCCATAGTGTTTCTCAAAGTGAGAAAATAAATGTGCAACATATAAAATCACATCTGATGTCTCTTTGGAAAAAAGTAACTTGTTTTTAGTTAAATATTTAGAATTAACTTCCGATTTATAAGAGTTACAGGGATAAAGGAAAAAAATGAAATGATATCAACAAGGAAGTAATCACACAAACCCAAGTTAACAATGAACAGGTCAATATGTAGAATGACACTGCAAAAACAACTTGAACTGCAAGAAACTTAAGGGGTGTAACAACCAGATATAATATGTGGTTTGGGTTGGATTATGATTGGGCTGGAAGAAAATACAAAGGACATTTTTAGACAGAAGGGAATTTTTATTGGTTATGAGATGATGTTGAGAAATTATTATTCATATTTTTGTTTTGATCACATTTTACAGCAATGGAAAAGACACTTTTACTTTTCAGTAAAGCACCTTGAAATATTTAGGGATGGATCATTATGATGTCTTTGATTTGTCTTAAAATATTTTGGCATAGGCAATATGTATATGTGTGGAGCAGGGAGATTGGCATTAATGTAACAGAGAAGAATAAAACTGACTCCATATTAGATTTGTTCCTTTTACTTTTACCTTTGTGCTCTGTTGCCTGTGCTTAGTCATGCTGGATTTGCACCTTTTGTGAAACAATGTTGCTCACAGCCTGAAATACACAGGATAGCCTATTTGCAAGGCTATGACCTTTAAAAGTCTATTCATATAGAGATAAAAAGTTACAGAACAAAGAATAACATTTGTCGTTTTGGAGGTTTACTGAACATCATGACCTGACCTATGTGGACCATTGAAAGAACAAAGGATTCCCACACCAAGAAGTTTGCAACAACTAACCATGACCCACCCTCACCTTGCCTTTAAAAATGCTTTGCTGAAGCTAAAAAACAACCTTGTTCCTATACAGACTGCTTTATCAAAACTTTATGGTAACCACAAACCAAAAATTTACAACACACACACACACACACACACACACACACACACACACAAAGAAATACAAACCCAATACTAAAGTTATCAATTCACAAGAAAAGAGAACAAAAGAGGAAGGGAAGAAAAAAGACCTGCAAAAACAAATCAAAATACATATTGATAGTTATCTTAAATATATATGGATTAAATGTTCCAACCAAAAGACATAGACTGGCTGCATGGTTACAAAAACAATACCTGTATATATTCTGTCTACAAGAGATTGACTTCAGACCCAGGGACACATACAGACTGAAAGTGAGGGGATGGAAAAAGGTATTCCGTACAAATGTAAATCAAAAGAAAGCCGGAGTAGCAATGCTCATACCAGAAAAAAATAGACTTTAAAATAAAGATTGTTACAAGAGACAAAGAAAAACACTACATAATGATCAAATGATTAATCTAAGAAGATATAGCAATTTCAAATATATATGCACCCAACATAGGAGCACCTTGGCTTATAAGGCAAATAATAACAGCCATAAAGGGAGAAGTTGACAGTAACACAATAATAGTGGGGGACTTTAACATCCCACTGTCATCAATGGACAGATAATCCAGACAGAAAGTCAATAAGGAAGCAGAGGACTTAAATGACAGATTAGACCAGATGAACTTAGTTGATATTTATAGAGCTTCCATCCAAAAGTAGCAGAATACATATTCTTCTCAAGCGCACATGGAACATTCTCCAGGATTGATCACATGTGGGACCACAAAGTGAGCCTCAGTAAATTTAAGAAAATTGAAGTTATATCAAGCATCTTTTCCAACCACAATGCTATGAGATTAGAAATAAACCACAAGAGAGAGAAAAAAAAAAAACAACACAAATATGTGGAGGCTAAACAATATGCTGCTAAACAACAAATGGATCACTGAAGAAATCAAAGATGAAATGAAAAAGTACCTAGAGACAAATGATAATGAAAGCACAATGATCCAGTATCTGTGGGACATAACAAAAGCAGTTCTAAGATGGAAGATTATAGCAATAGAGTCTAACCTCAGGAAACAAGAAAAATCACAAATACATAACTTAACTTTACACCTAAATCAACTATAGAAAGAAGAACAAAGAAAACTCAAAGTTAGCAGAAGGAAGGAAATCATAAAGATTACAGCAGAGATAAATGACATAGAAATTAATAAAATAATAGAAAAGATCAATGAAACTAAAAACTTATTTGAAAAGGTAAACAAAATTGATAAAACTTTAGCCAGACTCATCAAGAAAAAAAGGGAGAGGGTTCAAATAAATAAAATTAGAAATAAAAATGGAGAAGTTACAAATGACACTACAG
Organism: Lipotes vexillifer; assembly: GCF_000442215.2. Lineage (NCBI taxonomy): Eukaryota > Metazoa > Chordata > Mammalia > Artiodactyla > Lipotidae > Lipotes > Lipotes vexillifer. Next base: position 1,259,459 of record NW_006791020.1, on the reverse strand, counting down.
AAATACAAGGATCTTAAGAGACTACTAAAAACAACTATATGCCAAAAAAATAGAGAGTCTAGAAAAATGAACAAATTCTTAGAAAGTCACAATCTCCAAAGACTGAACCATGAAGAAGTAGAAATTATGAACAAACCAATTACAAGTACTGAAATTGAAACTGTGATTAAAATTCTTCCAATAAACAGAAACCCAAGACCAGATGGCTTCACAGGTAAATTCTATCAAACCTTTACAGAAGAGTTAACATCTATCCTTTTGAAACTATTCCAAAAAATTGCAGAGGAAGGAATACTCCCAAACTCATTCTATGAGGCCACCATCACCCTGACGCCAAAACCAGACAAAGATACAAAAAAAAAAAAAAAAAAAAACAAAAAAAAAAAAAAAAAAAAAAAAAAAAAAAAAACCGAAAATTACAGGCCAATATCACTGATGAATAGAGACACAGAAATTGGCAACAAAATACTAGCAATCCAAATCCAACAATACACTAAAAGGATCATACACCATTATCAAGTGGGATTTATTGAAAGGATGCAAGGGTTTTTCAATATCTGCAAATCAATCAGTGTGATACACCACATAAACAAACTGAAGAATTAAAAGGATATGATCATCCCAATAGATGCAGGAAAAGTATTTCACAAAATTCTACACACATTTATGATGAAAACTCTACAGAAAGTGAGCATAGAGGGAACATACCTCAACATAATATAGGCCATATATGACAAACCTATAACTAACATCATGCTCAACAGTGAAAAGCTGAAAGCACTTTCTCTAATATCAGGAATGTGACAAAAATTGTCACTTTTATTAAACATAGTTTTGGAAGTCCTAGTCATGGCAATTAGAAAAGAAGAACTAAAAAGAATCTAAATTGGAAAAGAAGAAGTAAAACTGTCACTGTTTGCAGATAACATGATACTATACATAATAAATCTTAAAGATGCTACTAGGTCTCATCAGTGAAGTTGATAAAGTTGTAGAATACTAAGTTAATACACAGAAACCAGTTACATTTCTCTACACTAATAAGAAAAGATGAGAAAGAGAAATTAAAGAAGGAAACCTATTTACCATTGCATAAAAAGAAAGAAAATACCTAAGAATACACCTATCTAAGGAGACAAAAACCTGTACTCCAAAAACTATAAGACACTGATGAAAGTAATCAAAGATGATGCAAACAAATGGAAAGATATAACATATTCTGGGATTAGAAAGACCACACCCAACAACAAAGGTCAAATGTAGCCAAAAAAAAAAAAAAAAAATATATATATATATATATATATATATATATAAACTTTATTAAAAAAAAAAATTACAACAAAGTAAACTTTGAAAGACCCACGTGGTAAATTACCATTCTTGTTGTGCTTATATAAGTAAGGCCAAATCTAATAAGACCAGACTTATTTTGTAAAGAAGATTCAAAAGAGGATGACTCTACAGAGAAATTTTATGTTTCAAGTGCACCCTTGTGAGTTATTGGATTATAATCTTGTGCATTATCTTTGAGCTATTTTTCACCTCTTAGTAAACTCCATTTTATGTTCAACTTTGATATCTACCTGTACATTTTATCAATAATTAAAATTTCTAGTTTTTCTCCCCCCCCAGAAAAAACAAATTATATTACCCAAGGCAATCTACAAATTAAATGCAATCACTATCAAACTACCAATGGCATTTTTCACAGAACTAGAACAAAAACCTTAAAATTTGTATGGAGACACAAAAGACCCCAAAGAGCCAAAGCAATCTTGAGAAACAAAAATGGAGCGGAACTAATCAGGCTCTCTGACTTCAGAGTACACTACAAAACTACAGTCATCCAAACAGTATGGTATGGGCATGAAAACAGAAATATAGATCAATGGAACAGGATAGAAAGCCCAGAGATAAACCTACATACCTATGGTCAATCAAGCTATGACAAAGGAGGCAACACTATGCAATGGAGGAAAGATAGTCTCTTCAATAAATAGTGCTGGAAAAAATGGAAAGATACTTGTAAAAAAAAAAAACAAAAAACAAATTAGAACCTTCTTTAACACTATACACAAAAATAAATTCAAAGAGCTTAAAGACCTAAATGTAAGACAAGATACTATAAAACTCTTAGAGGAAAACATAGGCAGAACACATGCTGAAAAATGGCAGCAATATATTTTTTGATCCATCTCCCAGAGTAAAACAAAATAAACAAATGGGACCTAATTAAACTCAAAATCTTTTGCACAGCAAAGGAAACCATAAACAAAATGAAAAGACAACCCACAGAATGGGAGAAAGCATTTGCAAGTGATGTGACTAACAGGGGATTAGTCTCCAAAAATTACAAACAGCTCATGAAGCTCAATAATGAAAAATAAACAATGCACTAAAAAAATGGGCCAAGGTCCTAAAGAGACATTTCTCCAAAGAAGACATACAGATGACCAAGAAGCACATGAAAAGATACCCAACATCGCTAATTATTAGAGAAATGCAAACCAAAATTGCAATGAGATACCACCTCACACCAGTCAGAATGGCCATATCATCAAAAAATCTGCAAAAAAATAAATGATGGAGAGGGTGTTGAGAAAAGGGAACCCTCCTACACTGTTGATGGGAATGTAAATTAGTACAGACACTGTAGAAAACCGTATGGAGGTTCCTTAAAAAACTAAAAATAGAGCTACCATATGATCCATCAATCCCACTCTTGGACATACATCTGGGGAAAAACATGGTTCAAAAGGACACATGCATCCCAATGTTCATTGCAGCACTGTTTACAATAACCAAGACATGGAAGCAACCTAAAATTCCATTGACATATAAGTGGATAAAGTAGATGTGGTACATATATAAAATGGAATATTACTCAGCTATTAAAAAGAATGAAATAATGCCATTTGCAGCAACATGGGTGGACCTGGGGATTATCATTCTAAGTGAAGTAAATCAGAGAAAGACAAATATCATATGATATCACTTACATTTGTAATCTAAAAAAAACAATACAGATGAACTTATTTACAAAACAGAAACAGACTCACAGACGAATGAACTTTACATTTGTAATCTAAAAAAAACAATACAGATGAACTTATTTACAAAACAGAAACAGACTCACAGACTTAGAGAATGAACTTATGGTTACCATTGGGGAAGGGTGGGGGGAAGGGATAGATTGGGAGTTTGAGATTGACATGTACACACTGCTATATTAAAAATAAAATGCCTTTTTCATGAAATAAACAAATTAATAAAAATGTTTTGCTGAAACCCTTCAGAGAGTTCAGGGTTTTCTGGGCACAAGTCATTCATTTCTTTGCATGCCCCAACCACAAACTTTTCTCTCCTCCAAACTCCAACTTTTTGGTTTGTTTGGCCTCACTGTGTGTTGGACACATGAACTTGTGTTCAGTAATATTAGTTTTGATCTATATACCAGAGTGATCAATTGGTTTAGTAACTGACCAAAAATGATGATATATACCTTCACACTTAGCTTCTGGTGAATATTGATCTTACCACTTAGCCATTTGGTATTTCAGCCAAAATGTGTATTTGATGTACAAGGTCATCATTGCTAAACAGCATCATGAATATTAGAAATAGGTTTGCAGTAGTAGAATTAATGACTTGTTAATTAGCACAAATAATGTAACATTTTGAGGTTTTGTTGGCAAGATTAATGGTGGTCAAAATATACAGATTATCTAAAATATTACTGAGACAGCCCACAATGTTTCTTAGTATAGGCATAAGGGTATAAGAATCTTGAATTCTTTATTGTTTAAATTTCACAATCATTCTCTAGGACTGATTCATAACTGGACTTGTATCTAGCAACTGGTTTTTGGTAACCTGATTCTGACTATCAGGGTCGGCTGGATCATGTCCCTCCCTAAAGTTATTATCACATTTATTTCTAGTGAAAAGTGCTTTGGAACCCACAAATGGCCAGATATGAGATTTTATCGAGCCTACTGATAAGGTTTTGTGACTACTTTATGCCTCCTTGCTAATAAATATTTGTATGTGTGAAATTACCTTTCCCTATAGTTGTGGAGGAAGAAAAGTATAGTTATCATCTATCTATAACTATTGATAAGTATTGATTTTTACCAAAAATATTAGGATATTTTTCATGACCAAATTGTCTTAGTTCATAACAAGCCCTCTGAAAAATTCTAAATGCAAATGTATTCATGTGTTCATGAACACACACACAGTACCATCTTCATCGTTATCCTTTCTATTTTTGTAACAGTTCTTACGTCTTCTATCATTTTTTCCTTTGGGTGAAAATTAGTAAATACTAAAAAAAAAAACCAAAAAAACAAAAAAACCCAGAGAATTATGTATGCCATGGATGTCCTCATTTTACCTCAAAATGTAAACACACCTAGTTATAAAAGTGGGTGAAGTAGGTATTACTTAAATGAAATATTTATATTCCATTCTATGACTGTTATGAAATATCTCAAATACAATTTCAGTAACATAAATACAAACTTTAATGATTAAATAAATAGATATACCACTTTTCCCTACTTTTTCCCTACTTTTTCTTCCCCTTCCTCCTTTTCTGAGTCTTGGTTTTGGAAGTTGTGCCAGCGTGGAAGTTAGAAGTATGCCCAAAGATGAACTTTGTGCTATTGTGGCAGACCGATTGGTTATATACATGGGAGACTGAGCAAGTAAGTAAATAATTTGATGATGATTGGAGCCAGATTTATAACTGTACATGTAATAAAAGTGGATACTAAAATCAATCCTGTAGTTTTGAATCGAAATTGGAGAAAGTAGGATGAAATTTTGTGTTTTGAGATAGATAGACAGATGGGAGAGAGAGAAAGAGAGAAAGAGAGAGAGAGAGAGAAAGAGAGGTTAGATAGGAATACATGTGTATATGTATGTATGTGTGTGTATGTTTCATTTCTAAATAACATTCTCTACTAAAGAGAAAAAAAGAAAGATCCTTGGTGAAATGGCTGACTCCAAAACTGTAGCACAAAAAAATAGCAGATTATCCCAGAAGAAAATATAACAGAAAGTAAAATGTATGAAGAAAATAATGAAGGTATGCCTAAGAGACAAGGAGCCAGCTTGAAAGGTTTCTTACTACACAAGACTGGGATAATCTGAGCATGAGGTAGAGATACAGACAGACATAGAGACAGAAACAGAGCTAGAGATAGAGATATTAAATAATTTTAGATTGTAAATTATAAGTAAAATAATAAGAACCCATGATTATATTCTGGTATAAATTAATAAGTGAAAAAGATTAAATGAGTAAGAAAGAACAGCTCTATATTACAGTAGAAGTCTTAATATCTTCTCCTAAAATTATTATTATTTATTAATTATTTAACATAATTATTAATTAACTTTACAGTGGAGAAATGTCAGGCATCATCTTAGCCATGTGATAAAAGTTAATACCCCCAGTATGGAACAAATTGGTATCATATGCTTATTAATGTATTGAAATGAAAAGAAAATAGCATCACTTTTAGTATTTTCCTGCCCTTCCCAAATTATTATTTATTTATGTATAAGTTCCACATAAATTATGAGCAATAAAATCAAATCCAAATTGATGGAAATTCTACAAAGAGTTTGGGCTATGATCTATAAAAATATCAATATAAAAGTCAGGAAACATAAGGAAAAACTGAGGCACTATTCCAGATTGGAGGAAATTAAAGGAACATGATGACTAAATGCAATAAAAACTTCTGGATTTTATAAATATCACTTAGACAGTGGATAAAATTTGAGCAGGATCAGTTAAGAAGATGGTGATATTGGATAGTATTAACTTTTTGATATTGATGGTTGTACTATTGTTATGAGGAGAATGTCTCGTTTTTGCAAATATACATTGAAACATTAAATGTTAATAAGATAACATATATACAGCCTAGTCTCACATAGTACAGTAAAAGAAAACAAAAACAAGAGAGAAAATGCTAGCACAAATATAACAGTTAACAATTGGGGAAGCCCTGTGTAAGGGCGTATAGGAGTTCTGTGTACTATCAAAATTATTCTGTGGATTTGAAAATATTTCCAAATAAACAGTTCAAATAAATAATATTGTTACAACATATCATCATATAAAAACAGCAGAAACAGTAGTCCTCACTCTCTCTCAATTCTGTTGCTAGAATTTGGAGATCTCTAATGAAGTTAGAAAGGAATTCTTGGCCTAGTCTTCCTTCTTCAGGTTTCTACCACTTGCTGTCCAACTTGTGGGTTTTCTTGTATTTTTTTCCTCAGAGTTCAGTCCTCCACCTCGGCCCTTTAGTTTCGCAGTCATGGTGAATGGTTGCTGTGTTTAAGGAGCCAGTGGATGATGAAATTCACCTGAGACCACATAACCAGAGAAGACCAAACTGAGTTTTGAAACTAGGAAATCTTGACTCCAGAGTCCTCTGATCTAAAGCCATCTGGCTGGGTCCAGGTGCTCCAGCCTGGTGTCAGGCCTAGGTCTCTGAGGTGGGAGAGCTGAGTTCAGGACATTGGACCACCAGAGACCTCCTGGTCCCATGTAATATCAATCGGCAAGAGCTCTCCCAAAGATCTCCATCTCAATGTTAAGACCCAGTTTCATCCAAAGACCAGCAAGCTCCAGTGCAGGATGCTCCATGCCAAACAACTAGTAAGACAGGAACACAATCCCACCCATTAGCAGAGAGGCAGCTAAAAATAATAATAAGTTCACAGAGACCCCAAAACACACCACCGGATATGGCCCTGCCCACAAGGAAAACAAGATCCAGCACCATGGATCAGAACACAGGCACAAGTCCCCTTCACCAGGAAGCCTACACAAGCTACTGAACCAAGCTCATCCACTGGGGGCAGACACTAAAAACAAAAGGGAACTATGAATCTGCAGCCTATGAAAGGAGACGCCCAAAACGGTAAGTAAAGCAAAATTAGAAGACAGAGAAATATACAGCAGTTGAAGGAGCAAGGTAAAAACTCACCAGACCAAACAAATGAAGAGGAAATAGTCCACATGAAGAAGAATTCAGAGTAATGAAGGTAAGGATGATGAAAATCTTGGAAAGAAAATGGAGAAAATACAAGAAATGTTTAACAAGGACCTAGAAGAACTAAAGAACAAACAAACAATGATGAACAACAAAATAAATGAAATTAAAAATTCTCTAGAAGGAATCAATAGCAGAATAACTGAGGTGGAAGAATGGATAAGTGACGTGGAAGATAAAATAGTGGAAATAACTACCACAGAGCAGAATAAAGAAAAAATAATGAAAAGAATTGAGGACAGTCTCAGAGATATCTGGGACAACATTAAACACACCAACATTCGAATTATAGGGGTCCCAGAACAAGAGAAAAAGAAAGGGTCTGAGAAAACATTTGAAGACGTTATAGTTGAAAAAGTTCCTAACATGGGAAAAGAAATAGTCAATTAATTCCAGGAAGTGTAGAGAGTCCCATACATGATAAATCCAAGGAGAAATATGCCAAGACACATATTAATCAAACTATCAAAAATTAAATACAGAGAAAAAATATTAAAAGCAGCAAGGGAAAAACAACAAATAGCACACAAGGGAATCCAGACAAGATTAACAGCTGATTTGTAGCAGAAATTCTACAAGCCAGAAGGGTGCAGCAGGACATAATTAAAGTGATGAAAGGGAAAATCTACAACCAAGATTACTCTACCCAGCAAGTATTTCATTCAGATTCAAAGGAGAAATTAAAACCTTTACAGATAAGCAAAAACTAAGAGAATTTAGCACTACAAAACCATCTTTATAACGTATGGTAAAGAAATTTACCTAGGTAGGAAACAGAAAAGAAGGAGAAGATCTACAATAACAAACCAAAAACAATTAAGAAAATGGTAATAAGAACATACATGTCGATAACCACCTTAAATGTAAATGGATTAAATTCTCCAAGCAAATGACATAGACTGGCTAAATGGATACAAAAACAAGTCTCATATATATGCTGTCTAAGGAGACCCATTTCAGACCTAGGGACACATACAGACTGAAGTGAAGGAATGGAAAAAGATATTTCATGCATATAGAAATCAAAAGAAAGCTGGAGTAGTAATTCTCATATCAGACAAAATAGGCTTTAAAATAAAGACTACTATAAGAGACAAAGAAGGACACTACATAATGGTCAAGGGATCAATCCAAGAAGAAGATATAACAATTGTGAATATTTGTGCACCCAACATAGCAGCACCTCAATACATAAGGCAAATGCTAACAGCCATAAAAGGGGAAATCAACAGTAACAAAATTAGTGGAGATCTTTATCACCCCACTTTCATTAATGGACAGAGAATCCAAATGAAAATAAATAAGGAAACACAAGCTTTAAATGACACATTAAATAACATGGAATTATTTGATATTTATAGGACATTCCATCCCAAAACAACAGAACACACTTTCTTCTCATGAGCTCATGGAACATTCTCCAGGACAGATCATATATAGGGTCACAAAAAAAGCCTCAGTAATCTTAAGAAAATTGAATCATATCAAGTATATTTTAGGACCACAATGCTATGAGACTAGATATCAATTACAGGAATAAAAACTGTAAAATTACAAACAAATGGAAGCTAAACAATATGCTACTAAATAGCCGAGATCAGTGTAGAAATTAAAGAGGAAATTTAAAAATATTTATAAAGAAATGATAATGAAAACACAACAACCCCAAACCTATGGGATGTAGCAAAAGCAGTTCTAAGAGGGAAGTTTATAACTAGACAATACTACCTCAAGCAACAAGAAAAATCTCAAATAAACAACCTAACTTTACACCTAAAGAAATTAGGGAACAACAACAACAACAACAAATCCAATGTTAGCAGAAGGTAAGAAATCATAAAGATCAGAACAGAATAACTGAAAAAGGAATGAAGGACACAACAGCAAAGATCAATAAAACTAAAAGCTGGTTCTCTGAGAAGATAAACAAAATTGATAAACCATTAGCCAGACTCATCAAGAAAAAAAGGGAGAAGACTCAAATCAACAGAAACAGAAAGGAAAAAAGGAGAAGTAGCAGCTGACACTGCAGAAATACAAAGGATCATGAGAGATTACTACATGCATCTATATGCCAATAAAATGGACAACATGGAAGAATTGTACAAATTCGTAGAAATGCACAACTTTCTGAGACTGAACAAAGAAGAAATAGAAAATATGCACAGGCCAATCACAAGCACTGAAATCAAAACTGTGATCAAACATCTTCCAACAAACAAAAGCTCAGGACCAGATGGCTTCACAGGCAAATTCTGTCAAACATTTAGAGAAGAGCTAATACCCATCCTTCTCAAATGCTTCCAAAATATAACAGAGGAAGGAACACTCCAAAACTCATTATACAGGCCATGATCACCTGATACCAAAACCAGACAAACATGTCACAAAAAAAGAAAACTAGAGGCCAATATCACTGATGAATATAAATGATGCAAAAATCCTCAACAAAATAATAGCAAACAGAATCCAACAACACATTAAAAGGATCATACACCATGATCAAGTGGGGTTTATCCCAGGATTGCAAGGATTCTTCAATATATGCAAATCAATCAATGTGATACTCCATATTAACAAATTGAAGGAGAAAAATCATATGATAATCTCAATAGATGCAGAAAAAGCTTTTGACTAAATTCAACACCCATTTATGATAAAAAAAAATATTCCAGAAAGTAGGCATAGAGGGAATCTACCTCAACTTAATAAAGGCCATATATGATAAACCCACAATCAATACTGTTCTCAGTGGTGAAAAACTGAAACCATTTAAGATCAGGGAAAAGTCAAGGTTACCCCCACTCACCACCATTATTTAATATAGTTTTGGAAGTTTTAGCCACAGCAATAAGAGAAGAAAATTAAATAAAAGGAATCCAAATTGGAAAAGAAAAAAGTAAAACTGTCACTGTTTGCAGATGACATGATACTCTACATAGAGAATCCTAAAGATGCTACCAAAAAACTACTAAAGCTAATTAATGAATTTGGTAAAGTAGCAGGATACAAAATTAATGCACAGAAATCTCTTACATTCCTATACACTAATGATGAAAAATCTGAAAGAGAAATTCAGGAAACACTCCCATTTACCACCGCAAAAAAAGAATAAAATACTGAGGAATAAACCTACCTAAAGAGACCAAAGACTTGTATGCAGAAAACTATAAGACACAGATAAAAGAAATTAAATATGATACAAACAGATGGAGATATGTACTAAGAATCAACATTGTGAAAATGACTGTACTACCCAAAGCAATCTACAGATTTAATGCAATCCCTATCAAACTACCAGTGGCATTTTTCACAGAACTAGAACAAAAATTTCACAATATGTATGGAAACACAAAAGACCCCAAAGAGCCAAAGTAATCTTGAGAAGGAAAAATGGAGCTGAAGGAATCAGACTCCCTGACTTCAGACTATACCATAAAGCTACAGTAATCAAGACAATATGGTACTGGCACACACACAAAAGAAATTTAGATCAATGGAACAGGATAGAAAGCCCAGAGGTAAACCCACACACATATGGTCACCTTATCTTTGATAATGTAGAATACACAGCCTCTTCAATAAGTGCTGCTGGGAAAACTGGACAACTACATGTAAAACAATGAAATTAGAATACTTCCTAACACCATACACAAAAATAAACTTAAAATGGATTAAAGACCTAAATTTAAGGCCAGACACTTAGAGGAAAACATAGGAAGAATACTCTTTGACATAAATCACACCAAGACCCTTTTGACCCACCTCTTAGAGAAATGGAAATAAAAACAAAAATAAACAAATGGAACATAATGAAACTTAAAAGCTATTGCACAGCAAAGTAAACCATAAACAAGGTAAAAGGACAACTCTCAGAATGGGAGAAAGTATTTGCAAATGAAGCAACTGACAAAAGATTAATATCCAAAGTATGCAAGCAGCTCATTCAGCTCAATATCCAAAAAACAAACAACCCAATCCAAAAATGGGCAATAGACCTAAATAGTCATTTCTCCAAAGAAGACATACAGATTGCCAGCAAACACATGAAAGGATGTTCAACATCACTAATCCTTAGAGTAATGCAAATCAAAACTACAATGAGGTATCAACTCACACCAATCAGAATGGCCTTCATCAAAACTCTACAAACAATAAATGCTGGAGAGGGTTTGGAGAAAGAGGAACCCTCTTGCACTGTTGTTGGAAATGTAAATTGATGCAGGCACTAAGGAGAACAGTATGGAGGATCCTTAAAACCTAAAAATAGAACTACCATATCACCCAGCAATCCCACTACTGGGCATATAACCTGAGAAAACCATTATTCAAAAAGAGTCATGTACCACATTGTTCATTGCAGCACTATTTACAATAGTCAGGACATGGAAGCAACTTAAGTGCCCATCGACAGTTGAATGGATAAAGATGTGGCACATATATAAAATGAAATATTACTCAGCCATAAAAAGAAATGAAATTGAGTTATTTTTAGTGAGATGGATGGACCTAAAGTCTGTCATACAGAGTGAAATAAGTCAGAAAGAGAAAAACAAATACCATATGCTAACACATATATATGGAATTCAAAAAAAAATAAAAATGGTTCTGATGAACCTAGGGACAGGACAGGAATAAAGACACAGACATAGAGAATGGACTTGAGGACATGGGGAGGGTGAAGGGTAAGCTGGGACGAAGTGAGAGAATTTCATTGACATATATACACTACCAAATGTCAAATAAACAGCTAGTGGGAAGCAGCCACATAGCACAGGGAGATCAGCTTGGTCCCCTGTGACCACGTACATGGGTGGGATAGAGAGAGTGTGAGGGAGATGCAAGAGGGAAGGTATATGGTGATATATGTATACACACAGCTGATTCACTTTGTTATACAGCAGAAACTAACACAGCATTGTAAAGCAATTATAGTGCAATGAAGATGTTATAAAATAAATGAATTCTTATAAAAAACTCTTCTGGACCAATCACAGCAATATCAATCGTGATCTGTAAGGTTCTGAGAACTCCTATTTGTTAATACAAAAGGCCTCTGTACCCTAAATCATGACTTTAATGCCATCCCAGGCTGGATAAACTTCCATTACCAACAAATACCATATAATTATAGAATATTTACCCTGTTATTTTAAATCTAAATTACATAATTTAAGTCGATTAAATGTAGTATGTAGAAATAACTTTATGAACCAAAGTATATACTAGCTAGCCATGTTTTTCTTTCTTCTGTTTCTCTAAAACTCAACCTGAAGATGTGCAGAAAAAATAAAAATGTTGCTCACCAGCATTTTACCCTCTAATCATCTCCAAAGGATACGTAAGAAACAGAGTAGATTAAAATTTCTCTAGTCATTTGCCATCAATTGTGATATCTCCTCCTCTCACAAAACTCACAGTAAACTTATTCCCAAGAAAAACTGATAATATGCCCAGATAATAAATTTTCTAAATGTGTGTAAATTTATTTAGGTGCAAAAATGTGTATAGAACAAAGTGTTTCAACGTAAAACAAAGCTGACTTCACATTCCCACTGTGCTTGCTCTATGGAATCCTTCTATGTTCAGCTGACTATATCTCCAAACTATGGATAAATCAAGCTCAATGTACCTTCATACGGTAACCTCTAAACTGTTACCAAGAAATGGCTCGCTGCCCAGATCACACAGAAGCCAATACTATGACACTGACTTTTTAGGAAAGAAAAAGCTTTATTGAGAGATCTACTGGGAAAGGAGACAGGAGGCAAGACTTTTAATATGTTTCTCCCATATGGGGTCAGGTCAAACTTTCATGGGTTATGGGTGGGCAGGCTGGTATGCAGAAGCACTGGTGGGGCAGGTTTCAATTGGAGGGCTTTGGAACCTGGCAGTTAATGGTAAGATGTGGTAAAGGGGCTTCAGCACTAGATCTTCTTGGGCAATGGACCATTCATTTCTGAAAGGGTTCTGGCATTCAGGTTGTGGTCCTGTCCTGGTCCTTTGGTTCCATGCAGAGGGGAGAAACTTTGGTTCTGGGTATGATATGAGATCAAAATTTTTCCTCTGCACATGTTTGTCTACATCACTCTATTTCCATAATAATGTCACATTCTAAACTATTAAGGGTTAGGACTTCAAATATGATGTGTTGTTTTTAGAGGGAGCACGTGGAGGGGCACACAATCCAAGACATTACACACCTGAAACAACCAAAAATGAAGAAAAAATCAAACAAAAATATTAAAACTAGTATCAGAAATAATAAATGACATCAGAACAACTCTATGCCAATAAGTTTGAAAATATAAATGAAATAAATTCCTTGAAAAACTATTAAAGTTTATTTATGAAGGAATAGATAACTTGATTAGCCCCTACATCCATTACAGAAAATAAATTTGTAGGAAAAACAAACAACAAAAGCCTACCACAACGAAAAGCCCAGATGGCTTTACTGATACTTTCTAACAACATCTGAAAATTAAATAATACTAGTTCTATACAAACTGTTGTAGAAACTCATTCTGTGAGGCCATTATTACCTTGTATGTTAGTTTTTTAATTTTACTACAACAAATTAATACAGACTTGGTGACTTAAAATAACAGAAATTTACTTTTTTCTAGTTCTGGAGTCTAGAAGTCTGAAATCAAGGTGTCAGCAGGACCGCACACACTCTGAAGCCTCTATGGGATAATCTTTTCTTGCTCCTTCTAGCTTCTTGTGTCTTGAGAAGTTTCTTGGCTTGTGGCCACATCATTTCAATCTTTGCATATGTGCCTGTGTCTTTCCTCTACTCTCTGTCTCAAATATTCCTTTACCTCTGTTTTATGGATTGAGAGCCAGCCAGATAATCTAGGATAAACCCTGCCTCTAAAGATCCTTAATGTAATCTTATTTCTCTTTTTGGTCACATGAGGTGATATACTTTTACCATATAATATTCACAGGTTTTGGGTATTAAGATGTAGACATATCTCTTTAGTAACTACCATTCAGCAAACTAAATGTTGATGCCAAAACTGGACAAAACCATTATTATAAAGGAAAACTACAGATCAACATCTATGAAATCACTAGGAAAATTATAAAGACAGTTTTAAAAATTTGAATACAATATATTTTAAAAGTACAGTTTGACCAACTAAGGTTTATCCAAAGAATGCAAGTTTTGTTGAATATTTAAATATCAATTAATACAATTAACCATATTAAAAGATTAAAAAATAAAAACTTTATAATGTAGAATTTGATTTAAACTAGTAGCTCAACATCATTGAATACTAAGTTTCCCCTTTCAGACTTTCTATTTCACAATTAATGAAGTCTTCACCTGACCAGAAGAAATTTGAAAAATAAGATTTCTTTTAAACACAAATTTATTATTTTTTAAAACTCTGAGATTATTTAATTATGCTTATTTTTTTATGTCAAAATGTCCTTTATGTTATCAAATTATGATGATGATAGATTATATGTTTACTTACATTTATTTATACATAACTATATATTTTACTTGCCAAAATAGTATCAGCATGCTTATGTAAGTCCCTGGAAATGTTACCAACCCATGAAATTCCAAAATCTTGGAGTCACTGTTATAAAATATTACAACACATTATTTGTCATTATGTATTATATATTTTCCTCTGTCTCCCCTGTTCTGACGGAGAGAAAAAGACAAAGACAGAGAGAGAGTGAACACACAAACTATCCTCTCTCTGGAGTAAGTGTAATAGAGTAGAAACAAGAAGGAAGTGTAACTTTATCCACTAGGAAACATAATCCACTCTTTGTTCTGGAATCTTCTTTTTTTTTTCTTTTATATTTCAACAAGTAATTTTATTTGTTTAACATCATTATTGGAGTATAATTGCTTCACAATGGTGTGTTAGTTTCTGCTTTATAACAAAGTGAATCAGCTATACATATACATATATCCCCAAATCTCCTCCCTCTTGCCTCTCCCTCCCACCCTCCCTATCCCACGCCTCTAGGTGGACACAAAACACTGAGCTGATCTCCCTATGCTATGCGGCTGCTTCCCACTAGCTATCTATTTTACATTTGGTGGTGTATATATGTCCATACCACTCTCTCACTTCATCCCAGCTTACCCTTCACCCTCCCCGTGTCCTCAAGTCCATTCTCTACGTCTGCGTCTTTATTTCTGTCCTGTCCCTGGTTCTTTTTTTTTTTTTTTGAATTTTATTTTATTTATCTTGTTTATACAACAGGTTCTTATTAGTCATCAATTTTATACACATCAGTGGATATATGTTAATCCCAATTGCCCAATTTATCACACGACCAACCCCACCCCACCATGGTTTCCCCACCTTGGTGTTCATACATTTGTTCTCTACATCTGTGTCTCAATTTCTGTCCTGCAAACCAGTTCATCTGTATCATTTTTCTAGGCTCCACATACATGCGTTAATATATGCTATTTGTTTTTCTCTTTCTGACTTACTTCACTCTGTATGACAGTCGCTAGATCCATCCACATTTCAACAAATCACCCAAGTTCATTCCTTTTTATGGCTGAGTAATATTTGATTGTATATATGTATCACAACTTCTTTATCCATTTGTCTGTCGATGGGCATTTAGCTTGCTTCCATGACCTGGCTATTGTAGGTAGTGCTGCAATGAACATTGGGGGTGCATGTGTCTTTTTGAATTATGGTTTTCTCTGGGTGTATGTCCAGTAGTGGGATTGCTGGATCATATAATAATTCTATTTTTAGTTTTTTTAACGAACCTCCATTCTGTTCTCCCTAGTGGCTGTATCCATTTACATTCCCACCGACAGTGCAAGAGGGTTCCCTTGTCTCCACACCTACTCTAGCATTTGCTGTTTGTAGATTTTCTGATGATGCTCATTCTGACTGGTGTGAGGTGATACCTCATTGTAGTTTTGATTTGCATTTCTCTAATAACTACTGATGTTGAGCAGCTTTTCATGTGCTTATTGGCCATCTCTATATCTTCTTTGGAGAAATGTTTATTTATGTCTCCTGCCCATTTTTAGATTGGGTTGTTTGCTTCTTTAATATTGATCTGTATGAGCTGTTTATATATTTTGGAGATTAATCCTTTGTCCATTGACTAGTTTGAAAATATTTTCTCCCATTCTGAGGGTTGTCTTTTCACCTTTTTTATGGTTTCCTTTGCTGTGCAAAAGCTTTTAAGTTTCATTAGGTCCCATTTGTTTATTTTTGTGTTAATTTCCATTACTCTAGGAGATGGATCAAAAAAGATCTTGCTGTGATTTATGTCAAAGAGTGTTCTTCCTATGTTTTCCTCTAAGAGTTTTATAGTGTCTGGTGTTACATTTAGGTCTGAAATCCATTTTGAGTTTATTTTTGTGTATGGTGTTAAGGATTGTTCCAATTTCATTCTTTTACATGTTGCTGTCCACTTTTCCCAGCACCACTTATTGAAGAGGCTGTCTTTTCTCCACTGTATATCTTGCCTCCTTTGTCATAGATTAGTTTACCATAGGTTCATAGATTTATCTCTGAGCTTTCTATCTTGTTCCATTGACCTTAGTTTCTGCTTTTGTGTCACTACCATATTGTCTTGATTACTGTAGCTTTATAGTATAGTCTGAAGTCAGGGAGTCTGATTCCTCCAGCTCTATTTTTTCCCCTCAAGACTGCTTTGGCTATTTGGGGTCTTTTCTGTTTCTATACAAAGTTTAAGATTTTTTTTCTAGTTCCATAAAAATTGCCATTGGTAATTTGATAGGGATTGCATTTAATCTGTAGATTCCTTTGCGTAGTATAGTCATTTTCACAATATTGATTCTAACAATCCAAGAACATGGTATATCTCTCCATCTGTTAGTATCATCTTTACCTTCTTTCACCAGTGTCTTATAGTTTTCTGCATACAGGTTTTTGTCTCCCTATGTAGGTTTATTCATGGATATTTTATTCTTTTTGTTGAAATGGTAAATGGGAGTGTTTCATTAATTTCTCTTTCAGAATTTTCATCATTAGTGTATAGGAATGCAAGATATTTATATGCATTAATTTTGTATCCTGAAACATTACCAAATTCATTGATTAGCTTTAGTAGTTTTTTGGTGGCATCTTTATGATTCTCTGTGTATAGTATCATGCCAACTGCAAACAGTGACAGCTTTACTTCTTCTTTTCCAATTCATATTCCTTTTATTTATTTTTCTTCTCTGATTGCCATGGCTAGGACTTCCAAATCTATGTTGAGTAACAGTGGTGAGAGTAGAAATCCCTGTCTTATTCCTGATCTTAGAGGAAATGCTTTCAGCTTTTCACCATTGAGAATGATATTTGCTGTGGGTTTGTAATATATGGCCTTTATTATGTTGAGGTAGGTTTCCTCTATGATCATTTTCTGGAGAGTTTTTATCATAAATGGGAGTTGAATTTTGTCAATAGCTTTTTCAGCATCTATTGAGATGATCATATGTTTTTTTATTCTTCAGTTTATTAATATGGTGTATCACATTGATTTATTTGCATATATTGCAGAATCCTTGCATCTCGGGTAAATCTCACTTGTTCAAGGTGTATGATCCTTTTAATATGTTTTTGGATTCTGTTAGTATTTTGTTGAGAATTTTTGCATTTATATTCATCAGTGATATTGTTCTGTAATTTACTTTTTTTGTAGTATCTTTATCTGGTTTTGGTGTTAGGGTAAAAGTGGTCTCATAAATGACTTTGTGAGTTTTCCTTCCTCCCCAGTTTTTTGGAAGAGGTTGAGAAGGATGGGTGTTAGCTCTTCTCTAAATGTTTGATAGAATTCACCTGTACAGCCATCTGGTCCTGAACTTTTGTTTGTTGGAAGGTTTTTAATCACAGTTTCAATTTAATTGCTTGTGATTGGTCTGCTCATATTTTCTATTTCTTCCTGTTTCAGTCTTGGAAGGTTATAGCTTTCTAAGAATTTGTCCATTTCTTCCAGGTTGTCCATTTTATTGGCATAGAGTTGCTTGTAGTAGTCTCTTAGGATGTTTTGTTTTTCTGTGGTGTCTGTTGTAACTTCTTTTTCATTTCTAATTTTATTGATTTGAGTCCTCTCCCTCTTTTCCTTGATGAGTCTGGCTAATAGTTTATCAGTTTTGTTTATATTCTCAAAGAACCAGCTTTTAGTTTTCTTAGTCTTTGCTATTGTTTTCTTTTTTTCTATTACATTTATTTCTGCTCTGATCTTTATGACTTCTTTCCTTCTACTAACTTTACATTTTGCTTGTTCTTCTTTCCTTAGTTCCTTTAGGTGTAAGTTTAGATTATTTGAGAATTATCTTGTTTCTAGAGGTAGGCTTGTATAGCTATAAACTTCCCTCTTAGAACTGTTTTCACTGCACCCCATAGGTTTTGGATCATGGTGTTTTCATTATCATTTTTCTCTAGGTATTTTTTGATTTCTCCTTTTTCTTCTTCAGTGATCTCTTTGTTATTTAGTAACGTAATTTTTAGACTCCATATGTTTGTGTTTTTTTATGTTTTTTTTTTTCCTGTAATTCATTTCTAATCTCATAGCATTGTGGTCAGAAAAGATGGTTGATATGATTTCAATTTTCTTATATTTACTGAGGCTTGATTTGTGACCCAATATGTGATCTATCCTGGCGAATGTTCTGTGCACCCTTGAGAAGAAAGTGTAATCCGCTGTTTTTGGATGGAATGTCCTATAAATATCAATTAAATCTATCTGGTCTACTGTGTCATTTAAAGCTTCTGTTTCCTTATTTATTTTCATTTTGTATGATCTGTCCATTGGTGTAAGTGAGGTGTTAAAGTCTCTCACTATTTCTGTGTTACTGTTGATTTCCTCTTTTATACCTGTTAACAGTTGCCTTATGTATTGTGGTGCTTCTATGTTGGGAGCATATATATTTATAATTTTTATATCTTCTTCTTGGATTGATCCCTTGATCATTATGTAATGTCCTTCCTTGTTTCTTGTAACATTCTTTATTTTAAAGTCTATTTTATCTGATATGAGTATTGCTACTCCAGCTTTCTTTTGATTTCCATTTGCATGGAATATCTTTTTCCATCCCCTCACTTTCAGTCTGTATGTGTCCCTAGGTCTGAAGTGGGTCTCTTGTAGATAGCATATATATGGGTCTTGTTTTTGTATCCATTCAGCAAGCCTGTGTCTTTTTGTTGGAGCATTTAATGCATTCATGTTTAAGGTAATTATCAATATGTTTAAGGTAATTATCAATATGTATGTTCCTATGACAATTTTCTTAATTGCTTTGGGTTTCTTTTTGTAGATCCTTTTCTTCTTTTGTGTTTCCCACTTAGAGAAGTTCCTCTATCATTTGTTGTAGATCTTGTTTTGTGGTGCTGAAATCTCTTAGTTTTGCTTGTCTGTAAAGCTTTTGATTTCTCCAACAAATCTGAATGAGATCCTTGCCAGGTAGAGTAATCTTGGTTGTAGGTTCTTCCCTTTCATCACTTTAAGTATATCATACCACTCTCTTCTGGCTTGTATAGTTTCTGCTGAGAAATCACCTCTTAACCTTATGGGTGTTCCCTTGTATGTTATTTGTCATTTTTCTCTTGCCGCTTTCATTTCTTTGTCTTCAATTTTTGCCAATTTGATTACTATGTGTCTCAGCATTTTTCTCCTGGGTTTATCCTATATGTGACTCACTGCACTTCCTGGACTTAGGTCGCTATTTCCTTTTCCATGTTAGGGACATTTTTTACTATAATCTCTTTAAATGTTTTCTCAGGTCCTTTCTCTCTCTCTCTTCTCCTTCTGGGACCCCTGTAATGCAAATGTTGTTGCATTTAATGTTGTCCAGTGGTCTCTTTGGCTGTCTTCATTTCTTTACATTCTTCTTTCTTTATTCACTGCTTGCAGCAGTGAATTTCACCATTCTGTCTTCCAGGTCGCTTATCCTTTCTTCTGCCTCAGTTATTCTACTATTGATTCCTTCTAGTGTAGTTTTCCTTTCAGTTCTTGTATTGTTCATATATGTTTTTTGTTCTTTAATTCTTCCAGGTCATTGTTAAACCTTTCTTGCCATCATTTTGATCTTTGCCTCCCTTGTTTTTGCCGAAGTCCTTGATCATCTTCACTATCATTATTCTGAATTCTTTTTCTGGAAGGTTACCTATCTCAACTTCATTCAGTTGTTTTGCTGGGGTTTTATCTTGTTCCTTCATCTGGTACATAGCTGTCTGCCTTTTCATCTTGTCTATCTTTCTGTGAATCTGTTTAGTGCACTTTGATAGAGGTACAAGGTAAATATATATATGCATTTATTTTTATATGTGTATGTATATAGATCAAGGTCTTTGCTTTCATTAGTGTTTTTAACCTAGTTAGGAACATAGGACATATCCTTTAAAAGATTTAGAAATATAGGGGTGCTTGCTTAGTGCTAAATGGGTGCTTTTAAAAAATATTAAATTTTATATTCAGCTGTGTTGGGTCTCAGTTGCAACATGCGTGACCTTCGTTTAGACATGTAGGATCTTTCATTGTGGCAGGCTCTTTGTTGGGGTACGTGGACTTCTCTCTAGTTGTGGCATGTGGGGTTTCTCTCTCTGGTTGTGTCACAGGGGCTCCAGGGCATGTGGGCTCTGTAGTTTCTGGCACATGGGCTCTCTCATTGAGATGCATGAGCTCAGTAGTTGTGGTTCACAGGCTTATTTGCCCCATGGCACAAGGGATCTTAGTTCCCTGACCAGGGATCTAACCTGTATCCCCTCCTTCAGAAGCCTTCTTTGTTTCTCGTCCTCTCTGATCAGCCCTGTAATCTCTCTCCATTTAGGGGTACCATTCTGTAGTTCTGTCAGTCAGCAAAGCTCCCAGAGGTGCCATTTGTTCATTGGACACCTTGCCCTGGGTTCACGGGTGCCCTGCACTGTGCCCCAAGGTGCTCCACCAGCCCCCCTGATTGCAGCCTGTGTCCAGCACTGCCTGTGCCCCCTCTGCTCTACACTCCATCCCACTATCAGCTGCCTTTCCATGCTTTTATTTTTGTCTTAGATCTACATTTGTATTCATTAAAATGCTCATCATCAGTCCTTTGCTGAGGTTTTCCCATTTATCTATTGATTGAATGAAGCTAATCTAGTAAATTCTTCATGGAGACCTCATGGGCAGAGAATGTTTTATGTTGTGTATGTTTAAAACTGTTTTTTTAAAGACTTGGTATTTGACAAGCACATTAGCTGGGAATAAAAAATCTGTTCTCATACCTTCATTCATTGAGATTTATTATTCTAAAGTTAGTTGTTGCCTTTCCTTGTGTGTTGTTTTTAAAAAGTCTAATGGTCTTGTAAATTATTTGATCTTTTGCCTGGAGGCCTTGATAGGCTTTTGGATTTTTTTAAGTCTAATAATTTTAGTAGGATACACCTTGGAGATAATTCTGGGTTAAGTTTCCTATGTCCCTAATAACCCTTTTCAATATGTAGATTTTACATTCTTTTATTTCTGGAAAGTTTTGCTCAGTTATACTTTTAAATATTAATCCTGTTCTATTGTTTAGTTTTCTTTTTCAGGGACTCTGATTGTACCTGTTATTACCATTTTGTCTACCTTCCATGTGCATTACTTCATCTTTGGGTTTTTTACCTCTTTTCTTTTCACATTTTCATTTTGTTAGTTATTTTCTTGACTTTCTTCAACAGTCTTCAGTTGAGAAATATTTCTGTATTTTTTCTATTTTGCTCCTGAGTACAATCAACTCATTTTATTGCTTCCAGAGTTTTGTTTCTATTCTGATTCAAAGTGGTAATCTACTTTAGCATCTATAATTTTCTTCTGCTTTATTTTTCTACTTTGAAAAAGAGGTTTGTCAGTCAAGATGTGTTAAAACATATTTTCTGTTATGTTATGGTAATTTTAACTAGATTTATCCAGTTTCTTCTGTTCATTCTGTGGATTTTGGGTAGTTTACAAGATTAATGTTTACAATGGCATATTCTGTCACTGGTCCAAAGTTTAGATTTTTAGTTATTTTTGGCTTTTTTGCACGTGTATTTGGTTGAGGGTGGAACTGTGTTTTTCCTCTTTTGCTTTTTCTCTTTCCACGTAATCACCAAAGATGCTTCTCCGTCACTTTTGTCCTTTATTTCCCCTCCCACCCATAAGTTCTACAGGGCTGTCATTTCAAGTAGTACGTACTTGTAAATGACTCCTTTGCCATGCATGCTCTGATCTACCAAGGCATATTGTTAGTATTTTCTGACTTAAGAGTGAATGTAATCTTTCTGGCAGTGCTTTGGCTCAACTTTAGTCTTGTCACCAGCTGCCTTCTTCTTTCTTCCCTGCACTTTTGCTTAGACTGCTCTTGCTTGACCTCAAAGTCTTATGATATAATGGAAACATAAGAGGTCATTTTGTGATTTTTCTTCTTCTGCTTTTTTCTTATTTCTTTTATGGTTCAATTTATTTATTTATTTATTTATTTATTTATTTATTTATTTGGCTGTGTTGGATCTTAGTTGCTGTGCACGGGCTTTCTCCAGTTGTGACAAGCGGGGGCTATCCTTCATTGTGGAGCATGAGCTCTAGGCATGCAGACTTCAGTAGTTGTGGCTCCCAGGTTCTAGAACGCATGCTCAGTCATTGTGGCTCATGGGCCCAGAATGCAGACTCAGTAGTTGTGGCTCACAGACTTAGTTGCTCTGCAGCATGGGGTATCTTCCCTGACCAGGGCTTGAACCCATGTCCCCTGTCTTGGCAGGCAGATTCTTAACCACTGTGCCACCAGGGAAGTCCGGTTCCAGTTATTTTTAAATTAAGTGATACTCTAAGTACATTGAGTGTGTCCTTCACCTGTAGTTTTAATTGTCTTGTTTTTCTCTATTATTCTACAGGAAATAGTGAGGGATGTGGACTTAAGCATTACTAGTTTTCCAGTTACCATATTTGCTTCTCCTTTCCATTAGAAACCAGAGTTGAAACACTCCCTACAGGGAGTAGCTAGAAGGCATTACTCAAATGGTCCAATGAAAAGCACATTTAACAATGAAGTATGTAGCTTGTTTCTGAAAGTAGCTTCCGAGTTCAAATTTGGAAGAGGCCTTAGTGATTATCTGGTGTGACCAGAAATTAGAAACTTAAGTAAATAAAACAGCTCTTTAAAATGTCACAGATATTGACTGAGTCATTACCAGAAGCCAGGTCTCCTGATTCTCAGTCCAGTGCTGCTTTTTGGGTTTTTTGTCTTGTTTGTTTTTTTAATATTCAATACATATTAATTTATTTTACTCTTACAAAATAAATTGCCCACCCCTCTGCCTCATCTCCCTAAAACAATTTAGTTTTACAAACATTAAGAATTTTAAACTAAATGAAGATAAACAATTTCAGAACAATTATTTTTCAATGTAGCTGTCATAATTACTAGAGTTTAAATCTCCTAAAAGTGACCAGTGTCCAGGCAATTTATAAGGAAATCCTGCTTATCAGCCAAAAGGAAAATTCCATATTACAAGTTAGCAAATTCTAGTACAAAATTAGTCTGTGTGATGGAATAATCTTTTCTTTTAAAAATATGGAATGTTTCACGAATTTCTGTGTCACCCTTGCTCAGAGGTCATGATAATCTTCTCTGTATTGTTTCAATTTTTTACCTATGTGCCGCTGGAGTAAGCACCGTTTTGTTTATCATGCCTTAATGCCTAGTTTGCATGAGATATAATTTCCAGCAAGTGTTTTTGAAACATTGAAAATGATTATCGACCTATATTTCCACATTTATACCTTGGTGGGCCTTTGTGGACTCATGAAATAGATAAATTTTTAGATCCCTTTAACATTCATTGTCTTTCTGACAGTACATAACACATCATCATATTGTGCAATAGAAGCCCAAGAACACCTGTCTCATTATAAATATGTTAATTGACACAAAAGAATTTGGATTTTCATGTAATCATACAGAAATTTCTCTTCCATTATTAAAAAAAACTGAGTAAGTTTACATATATGAAGATAGGGTAAAGACTGACAAAGATGGACTTTTCAGCTCTTACATACTTGAGCCTCTTATTTTTTTATTTATTTTTTTTTCGGTACGCGGGCCTCTCACTGTTGTGGCCTTTCCCATTGCGGAGCACAGGCTCCGGACACGCAGGCTCAGCGGCCATGGCTCACGGGCCCAGCAGCTCCGTGGCATGTGGGATCTTCCTGGGCTGGGGCATGAACCCGTGTCCCCTGCATCGGCAGGCGGACTCTCAATCACTGCTCCACCAGGGAAGCCTGAGCCTCTTTTTAATACAGGATTTAAATCTAAGATGAAATAAACAGATTGGCACTTATTTGTCACTACCATCACCTATGTGTATTACATACATTGCTGCACACTGCTTTGCTTTAGAAGGGAAGAAGGTAAGACCTTGTCTTTATAAACTGTTTTTTATGTAACATTTTCTCAAGTTGTCAGCATTTAATTTTCCACTGACACACTTACAAATTTTCATGAACAGTTGAATGCAAATGTGACACTAACACTGAATGAAGCATGGTTTCCCTATTAAAGCCTTTGGTACCAAGACAATGGCAAGTAATAAATACTTACCACTGGTCCATTTCCACAGTGAAGTTTCTCACTACAAACTCACCAACAACTTTTGACTTCTGAACCCAAAGATCAATTATCCAGCTTACAGAGGTGGAATATAGTGAACGAGCAGCATCATTTGGCTCTCACCCAGTTAACATCCAAAAAGCAATTTGTCCAATATTTCAACCTCCAGGGAGAATTCTTTATTAGCTTTTGTATAGATTTGCCTTTCAATTGGATGATTTGAATAGCTTCTGTGGTAAGAGAGATGCTGCTCTCAGATAATGATTTTGCATTTCATCTCATCATTAATGCTTTGAACCTCATGGGGAGCCACTATGCCTTTTATGAAGGTTGAAGCATTTTATAACCTTAATAAGGACTCATAGCCTCAGGAACGTCAAGTGTGAGCAAGTGAGGGAGATTGACGAATAAAAATATAATTAAATTGCCAGTTTAGATTGCACTAGTTGAAGGATTTCAAATGCAAATCAACAGTTAAAGAGTACAATGGCACCCCAAACTTCAGTGCTATTCAGAAATACACACATAAACTGGCATAATTCAAAGAAAAATGAGATAAATCATCTTTTTCTCCTTTCTGGAAAAGCACATTTTAATAATTTTTTATTTAATTTCTAAATATTTTTTATGGGAGCTGTACAGAGATAGGTTAATAAGCATCTTGATAGGTTTGAATTCAAAACAATTAATAATCATCGTGGTTCTTAGCTATTGTAAATTTATTTCTATACAGCATTTAAGTCACTGTATTTTGAAGTATGAAATGAATACAAGATAATATGCAAGTGTGATTTTGAAACTATATCATCATCTACATTTCCCAAGGGATAGGTCACTCTGTCCCAAACATTACTAATAAATCATAGCTTTCAATATTTAATTAAGGGTATTCTCCAGTGGAATCACCCCAATTTATAAATTCAGTGAACTCTTACAGTTTTCCTGAGCATCTACTTTCTTCTTTCAGATATTGTTTACTCACCTTACTTATGTTCATGGGAATTATGAAAGAAAACAGGAGCTCCTATGTCAGGCATTGTGATAGAATAAAATCTCATCTTCTTTGACCTTCACAGGAACCTTTAGAGGAAGACATATTATTACAGACTGTGGATCAGAGAGGTTAAATAATTTTGCAAGGTCTTATTTCTGATGAGTATCAGAACTTAGTTTTGCTGAATTCACCTTGTCTTTCAACTGCAGTAAAACATACTGTCTACTGCAGCAGTTAAAGAAAGTAGGCCAGGTTTTAGGGAATGATCTCAGGTAAGATAGTGGTTGGAGTGTCTGAAATGATCCTTGGACTGGTAATATACTTGACTGGAAGGCTAGTTCTCAGGGTCAGTACTGGGGAGCATGACACATAGGCTGACCCTGAGGCAAGTAAAGCTCTGGTTTGAGTTGGCACCTTGAAGTAGTAACTAAATAGTCAACATTGTTAGAGTAGCAGTTGGCTAAAATCCACTGGGTTTCCCAAGAAATTATCCCATAAGCTACAGGAAAGTTTTAAATTTTCAGCTTTATTTGTCCATTACCATATGAACTTGAGCTATGTGAGAGCAGAGAGTGGCTCTTTCACTTTATCTCAAATATCTAGAAAATGCTTGCTAAAAAGTAGTTTCTAAATAAATAGATAATAAATAAAGATGAGCAAAATTCAAGCTAAATAGAGATCAAAAGTCAGAGTTCAGACGTCCATCCTAAGCCCATGATCAGTATTTCTAGGAGTAGGTAATACCCAGCAGCTGGAACACATTAGTATGCCCAAGAGTTCTGGAATTTAAGGACAATGCTTTTTAAGTTTAACTCCTACCTTAAGATCTGTCACATCAATATACTGACTTTTAGGACCAGAACTCCTTTTGAGCTGGCCAGATTTTCATTACAGAGTAGAAAGCCATTTGATCATTTGAAGTTTATTCAATATTCCTATTGTCTTTTCAACTTTTATATATACCCACAAATAACCCAAATATGGAGCTCACTGTCCTGGGTCACTCACTCCAGTTCCAATAAGCACCATGTCTCATCACAGACCCTAAAATGTCTTTATCGTCTTCTTTAACCTTCATTCATTCATTCCTTTGTTCTTAAATGTTTATTAATGTCATAATGTTCCAGGCAATGAGGATAAAATCGTTAGTAGCTTAATAGCCATTATCTTTCATAATAGTTGGCTAGGAAAACAGGAATCTATGCAAGAAGTTACAATGTAAAAGGCAAGGAAAAGTATGGAATGCTAGCAAATCACATACGTGGTATTTTCAGTTATTTTACCAGAGAGCTCTCGTGGCATCTCCTCCCTTTATTCAAGTCTTCTTGTTAGCAGATATAGCAAAGGGACATTTCCAAGGAAATTGATCAATACAGGATGTAACACTCATGTCTCATCATCAAGAATAGTTTACTTCTTGCATAAGTTTGTCTTCATGGACACTGTAAATCTTGAGCTGATCTGTGTTGTCTCTTTACTTTTAAACTGAGGACAATTAAAGCTAGATGAGCAACCTCTGCCTGCAGTTATATGTATTAATTTCATCCTTTGATGATCTTGTTTTTCATTTGTCTCATTTACTTCACTACTAATTTCATTATCTTATCTTTTCTAAGTAGCTTCAATGAGTGGGATGAAATGGGATATGAGTAAATAAATGTATCATCTCAGAAATACTCCTCTTACTTATTGGTCATTTGGTGACTTTATACATAGCAAATTGTCTTATGTATTTATTTTCCTTACTGGACACCTGTGCTGAGAGTAAGATTAAAATTTTATTTTAATGTTTAAGTATTCGAGAGGCCTAGATATATTACTTCCAATACAGTAAGAGGTAGAAAGATTATAAATTCACTTATTCCTTCTAGTTTCTTCATTCACACATTTATTATGGGACCATTCAGTGCCAGGTACTGGGAGATTAAGTAGTACAAATGTTTTAAAAAGATAACTTGCCCTCATGAAGACTGCATTCTAGAAGCAGAGATAAACAATAAATACATGCTCTGTTCGAAGATGAGATGCATTATGATAAAAGATGATGCAGGGAAGGGGGATAGGGCATATTTTTATACAAGAAGGTCAGAGAAAAAATCCCTGATAATATCTAAGAAATATGAAACAAATAATCGTTACTTTTTTACTGAGGAAGGACCTTCCAGGTAGCGAAAAAAGCAATTGCAATGACCCTAATACAGAAGTCTGCTGGCAAGTTTGAGGACTACTAAAGAGGCCACTTTGAAGGAAGTTGAAAAAATGGGGTTAATAGAAAGTGAGGTCAGGAAGGTAAGGATCTTTCAGCTTGTCATATAGAGCAAGGTGGAAACAGTGACCATTTCAGAGACTATTTGTAACAAATGAGGAATTCAGTGATGGTGGTTTTAGAGGAAAATAATAACAATGGAGGTATTGTGAAATAATTATATTCTAGAGACATTTTGAAGGGAAAGCTGAAAGGTTTGACTAATAAATATGATGTTGAGTGTGAGCAGCCAGATCTCCAGTTTGTAAATAGGAAATAGAGGACTGATAAAGTTGACTAAATTGATCAAGATTAGGGTATACAAGTCAAGAAAGGGTGAACCTTGAGTACAGAAATAAGGAATTGGATAAAATCAAGGAATGAAGAGGGAGTAGGTAGAGAATAAAGTAAGGACAGAGAGATGGAAAAAAACAATCTCAGGGTCAAGAGCAACCTTATTTTAAGCTTAGAAAGACACAAGACCTATGTGTTTATTGCCAGTGACCAGAAAGTACTGACTACAGCTGCAGGATCAGCTCTCCCCCACTGCCTTACATTAGATACAGGCACATCAGTAGAAGGCTGTTTAAAAATTCTGGCCTTATTCCTGTTTTATTGACAAAACTGACTTATAAAGACTTACTTGAGCAGCCCATGAGCAAAGTAACTATCACTAATATATTCTTCCTTATGTGGATTCCAGAATTGATCTTCTTAGAGTGAGTTCTCCTCTACAGCTAATTTTTTAATGGTATTTGTTTATTTTTTCATGAATGTGATGGCATTTTTAATCTGTGTATGTGATCAAACTCAAGTTCCTGTGCCCAATGCACAGTGAGGCCTCACTTGCTTGCTTGTGGTCAGCATGTAGTCACCATCTGCCACCAGATGGGGGTCTTAATTTCTGCAAAACAACTCAAAGATATGCATCAGATTATTACCTATATCTCTTCAGGAGGAACTAGGAATCCTCTGACTCTATTGTCCTAATAACTGCTTGAACCTGCTCTTTGGAACTCAAGGAAGGCATAGGAGACTAAAGCCTTTTTTCCTCACAAACAAGAAACAGGGAATGTGGAGGGTCTTTTGTATCAGGAGCATCCGGTGCGGTTTCATGCATTTACTCTGACATTCTCAATGAATGAACTTTTTGAAGAAATAACCCATGTGGGAGCTTCTCCCTGACTACTACTACCACAATGCTAGCTAAAACCAAGGCTGATTTTTGGTACCCCAAGACAGAGTGCACTCATTTACAGTTGTATGCCAAATAGTCTTGCTTTCAAGGGCCTCAGACATTATTTCCCTGACAACTGGTAACTTTCTTATAATGAGGTATTTAGATAACAACATGCTATTAGATTAGGTGCATGAAGCATCTTATTTATGAGGCTAGATATAAACTCCTTTAACATGAAAACATATTTTCTTTGCTGCATTGTAATGAATAATTACTATTCTAAAATTAATATTCATTTCAGAATAGTAAGAGTACCTCTTAGCTCTACAAATTAGAGCTACTATTAAAAAAAATATGCAAGCTATCATGAAGCCAGAAACCTTCTTTCTCCTGTTTGAGGAAAAAAAATTTTTTAAAGCCATGAGTGATGTAGAAAAAAACAATGAAAATAAGATTTTTTATACTGAAGGATTAGCAATAAAAGGGACTCTACCTCATGGATGACTGTAGGGGAAGAGGAAGAATGTAATGAAGGAGTGAAATTATACCCATGGGGAATGATGTGCTTACCCCATTCTTGTGGGTAGCAGAGAGGTGAATGAGCAAGCTAAAGACTCGCAAGTTGTAATTATATTTACTAAATACTTCCATACATTTAAAGATTTTCTCTTTATAATATAATGAAAGGTACTACTTGCTGTTTTAAAAAAACAAAACACAAACAAAAACAAAACAAAACAAAACAAACAAACAAACAAAAAACAGAAAACAGAAAACAGATATTTTCTTCTGGAAGTCTATGTCTGAATTTCAATAGCTGCAAACAGCTAGTAGGTTGTATGTTATAAAGCAATGTAGACCAATAAATGGACTTGAGTTTAAAACTCAAACCAGTTATTAGAAGAAAGTAATCAGCCTTTAAAGTTTATGTCTAATAACTTGAACCTATTTTAAAATGCAGTAAAAAGAAAAAAAAAATGCAATTCCAATTTCCTTCCTGTAATGCTGGATTTGGGTATAAATAAATCTTAGCTATAATGCTTCATTAATATCCAGATCAAATTTATTATGATTAGAAGTTTTCCTGGGACCTCAAAAATAATAATTGTTGTAAGTAGTTATTAAAGACTATTCACAGAAATAGAAAAGTGGGCAAAAGTCATGATGAAATGACTCTATCTCTCATACACACACACACACACACACACACACACACACACACACACACACACAGTTATCAACAAAAAAATATCCATTAAATAAAAGAGAAAATGTTCAATGCTATAAATAATGCAAGTAAAAACAATGACATATTTTCACCTATCAAATTGGCAAAGATCTTTTTATATCCAAGATAATATCAAAGTTGACAAGGAATCTTCTATGAAATAGTTGGGTCTTCTCAACTATTATAAGTTAGATTATAAGTTGATATTTTTAGGAGAATAGTTTGGCAGTATGTGCCCAAATCACTAAAAATGTTGATACATTTCAATTCAGACATTTCACATCTGAGAATTTACTCTGAGAAAATAAGCATTGAATTATAGATTGATGTTGAGTGATGTTCATCAAAGTGTTAATTACAACAATGAAACATTATAAAAATGTAAATATTCAAAAAAATGAATATTTCAATAAATTATAGTATATTATGAGGAGATTAAGTATATTTTGAAAATGGCATAGGAAACATTGTTAACATAAAACAAAAGCAAAAAATTAGGATACCAATGATATGTTTGGCAGGATCACAATCGTACTAGAAAAATAAATATGTAAATAAAGTATTTACACCACACAGGATTAAAAAGCTAAATGGAAATTCACCAAACTATTATCTGTGATTTCTTTGGTAAAATTATGGGTGACTTTTAATAAACATTATTGTTTATATATTTCTCTAACCTAGATTGTAAGCTAAAGAAAAGGAGAGAGTGTGTGTTTTTTTAACATCTTTATTGGAGTAAAATTGCTTTACAATGTTGTGTTACTTCTGCTGTATAACAAAGTTAATCAGCTATATGTGTACATATATCCCGATATCCTCTCCATCTTGAGCTTCCCTCCTACCCTCCTTATCCCACACCTCTAGGTGGTCACAAAGCACCGAGCTGATCATACTGTGTTATGCAGCTGATTCCCACTAGCTATCTATTTTACATTTGGTAATATATATATGTCAATGTTATTGTCTCACTCCATCCCAGCTTACCTTTCCCCCCTCCCTGGGTCCTCAAGTCCATTGAGAGATGAGTTTTAAAAACCCTGTGCTCTGAGGAGGGACCTTCAAGATAGCAGAAGAATAAGACATGGAGATCACCTTCTTCCCTACAAATACATAAAAAAGCACATCTACGTGTGGAACAACTCCTACAGAACACCTACTGAATGCTAGCAGAAGACCTCAGACTTCCCAAAAGGCAAGAAACTCCCCACTTACATGGGTAGGGCAAAAGAAAAAAGAAAAAACAGAGACAAAAAAAAATAGGGATGGGACCTGCACCTCTGAGAGGGAGCTGTGAAGGAGGAAAAGTTTCCACAGACTAGGGAGCCCCTTCACTGTCAGAGATAGGGGCTGGGCTTGGGGTGAGCTTCGGAGCCACAAAGGAGAGTTCAGTGACAGAGTTAGAGAGGTCAAAGTGGAGAGATTCCTGCAGAGGATCAGTGCTGACCAGCACTTTTCAGCCTGAGAAGTTAATCTGCTCACATGCTGGGGCAGGTGGGGACTGGAAGCTTAGGCTCAGGCTTCAGAGGTCAGATGCCAAACAAAATGCTGGAGATGGCTGCATGAACACAGCCTGAAAGGGGCTAGTGCACCACAGCTAGCTGGGAGGGAGTCAGGGAAAATGTTTGGAACTGCCTAAAATTCAAGAGACAATTGTTTTGGGGTGCTCAAGGAGAAGGGATTCAGAACACCACCTAAACAAGTTCCAGAGATGGGTGTGAGCCATGGCTATCAGCATGGATAACAGAGCCTGACATGAAATGTTAAAGCTGATGCTGCAACCACCAAGAAGCCTGCATGCAAGCACAGTTCATTATCCACACCTCCCTTCCCAGGAGCCTGTGCAGCCTGCCAGGGTCCCGTGATCTGGGGACAATTTCCCCAGGAGAACACACGGCATGCCTCAGGCTATTGCAACATCATGGCAGCCTCTGCCACCGCAGGCTCACCTCGCATTCTGTACCCCTCCCTCCCCCTGGCCTGAGTGAGCCAGCATCCTCAAATCAGCTGTTCCTTTAACCTCATCCTTTTGGGTGGGGAACAGACATCCTCAGGTGACCTACATGCAGAGGCAGGGCCAAATCCAAAGCAGAAACCCAGGACCTGTGTGAACAAAGAAGAGAAAGGGAAATTTCTTCCAGCAGCCTCAGGAACAGGGGATTAAATTTCCACAGTCAACTTGATGTACCCTGCATTTGTGAAATACCTGAATAGACAATGAATCATCCCAAAACTGAGGCAGAGGACTATGAGAGCAACTGTAGACTTGGGGTTTGCTTTCTGAATCTAATTTGTTTCTGGTGTTATGTTTCTCTTACTTTAGTATTTAGAATTCATTATCATTGGTAGATTTAGTTATTTATTAGGTTGTTCTCCACCTTTTATTACATATATATTTTTTTCTTTTATTTATTTTTTCCTTTTTCTCTTTTTGTGAGTGTGTATGTATGCTCCTTTCTGTGATTTGGTCTGTAGAGCTTTGTTTTCACTATTTGTGCTAGGATTCTCACAGTCCATTTAGTTTGGGGTTTATTTTGGGGGGAGGGGGGTTGTTTAATATAGTTTTTAGTGATTGTTACCATTCGTGGATTTGTCTTTTGGTTTGGTTGCTCTCTTTTACTTTTTTTTATTACTTTTTATTTTTTACAATATTTTTTATTAGTCATTTTAAATGTTTTATTTTATTTTATTTTATTTTTTCTTTCTCCTTTCTTTTTTCTTCTCCCTTTTCTTCTGAGCTGTGTGGATGATAGGGGCTTGGTGCATCAGCCAGGTGTCAGGCCTGAGCCTCTGAGATGGGAGAGCTGAGTTCAGGGCATTGATCCACCAGAGACTTCCCGGCCCCATGTAATATTAAATGGTGAGAGCTCTCCCAGAGATATCCATCTCAATGCTAAAACCGAGCTCCACTCAATGACCAGCAAGCTACAGTGCTTGACCCCCTTTGTCAAGCAACTAGCAAGACAGGAAAACAACCTCACCCATTAGAAGAGAGGCTGCCTAAAATCATACTAAGTTCAGAGACATCCTAAAACACACAAACAGATGTGGCCCTGACCACCAGAAACACAAGATCCAGTCTCATTCACTAGAAAAGAGGCACAAGTCCCCACCACAAGGAAGCTTAAACAACCAACTGTACCAACCTTACCCACTGGGGACACACACCAAAAACAATGGGAACTATGAACCTGCGGCCTGTGAAAAGGAGACCCCAAACACAGTAAGTTAAGCAAAATGAGAAGACAGAGAAATACACAGAAGATGAAGAATCAAGGTAAAAACCCATCAGACCAAACAAATGAAGAGGAAATAGGCAGTCTACCTGAAAAAGAATTCAGAGTAATGATAGTAAAGACGATCCAAAATCTTGGAAAGAGAATGGAGAAAATAAAAGAAACATTTAACAAGGATCTAGAAGAACTAAAGAACTAACAAAAATGATGAACAACACAATAAATGAAATTAGAAATTCTCTAGAAGGAATCAATAGCAGAATAACAGGCAGAAGAACGGATAAGTGACCTGGAAGGTAAAATAGTGGAAAAAACTACCACAGAGCAGAATAAAGAAAAAAGAATGAAAAGAATGGAGGACAGTCTCAGAGACATCTGGGACAACATTAAACACAACAACATTCGAATTATAGGGGTCTCAGAAGAAGAAGGGTAAAAGAAGGGGGCTGAGAAAATATTTGAAGAGATTATAGTTGAAAAAAGTCCCTAACATGGGAAAGGATATAGTCAATTAATTCCAGGAAGTGCAGAGGGTCACATACATGATAAATCCAAGGAGAAACATGCCAAGACACATATTAATCAAACTATCAAAAATTAAATACAAAGAAAAAATATTAAAAACAAGAAGGGAAAAACAACAAATAACACACAAGGGAATACCATAAGGTTAACAGCTGATCTTTCAGCAGAAACTCTGCAAACCAGAAGGGAGTGGCAGGACATATTTAAAGTGATGAAAGAGAAAAATGTAAAACCAAGATTACTCTACCCAGCAAGGATCTCATTCAGATCTGACAGAGAAATTAAAACCTTTACAGACAGGCAAAAGTTAAGGTAATTCAGTACCACCAAGCCAGCTTTATAGCAAGTGCTAAAGAAACTTCTCTAGGCAGGAAACACAAGAGAAGGAAATGATCTACAATAACAAACTGAAAACAATCAAGAAAACAGTAATAGGAACATACATCAGTAATTACGTGAAATGTAAATGGATTAAATGCTCCAACCAAAATACATAGAATGGCTGAATGGATAAAAAAAAACAAGTCCCATATATACTGCTTCAAGAGACCAACCTCAGACTTAGAGATACATACAGACTGAAAGTGAGGGATGGAAAAAGCTATTCCATGCAAATGGAAGTCAAAAGCAAGCTAGAATAGCAATACACCTATCAGACAAAATAGACATTAAAATAAAGACTATTACAAGAGATAAAGAAGGACACTACACAATGATCAAGGGATCAATCCAAGAAGAAGATATAATAATTGTAAATATTTATGCACCCAACATAAGAGCACCTCAATACATAGGCAAATGCTAACAGCCATAAAACGGGAAATGAAAGTAACACAATTAGTAGGAGACGTTAACACCCCACTTTCACCAACAGACAGATCATCCAAAATGAAAATAAATAAGGAAAGAGAAGCTTTAAATAAGACATTAAACAAGATGAACTTAATTGATATTTACAGGACATTTCATGCAAAAACAACAGAATACACTTTCTTCTCAAGTGCTCATGGAACATTCTCCAGTGTAGATCATACCTTGGGTCACAAATCAAGACTTGGTAAATTTAAGAAAATTGAAATCATATCAAGTATCTTTTCCAACCACAATGCTAGGAGACTAGATATTAGTTACAGAAAAAAAAACCTGTAAAATAAAATATAAACAAGTGGTGGCTAAACTATGTGCTACTAAATATTCAAAAGATAACTGAAGAAATCAAAGAGGAAATCAAAAAATACCTAGAAACAAATGACAATGAAAACACGACCACCCAAATCCTATTGGATGCAGCAAAAGCAGTTCTAAGAGGGAAGTTTATAGCTATACAAGCCTACCTGAAGAAACAACAAACATCTCAAATAAACAACCTAACCTTAAACCTAAAACAATTAGAGAAAGAGGAAAAATAAGACCACAAAGTTAGAAGAAAATAAATCATAAAGATAAGATTAGATATAATTAAAAAACAAATGAAGGACACAGAATCAAATATCAATAAAACTAAAAGCTGGCTCTTTGGGAAGATAAAGTTGATAAACCATTAGTAAGACTCAAATCAACAGAATTAGAGATGAAAAAGGAGAAGTAACAACTGACACTGCAGAAATACAAGGGATCATGAGAGATTACTACAAGCACCTATATACCAATAAAATGGACAAGCTGGAAGAAATGAACAAATTTTTAGAAAAGCACAACTTTCCGAGACTGAACCAGGAAGAAATAAAAAATATAAAAAGACGCATAAAAAGCACTGAAATTAAGACTGTGATTAAAATCTTCCAACAACAACAACAACAACAACAACAAAAACAGGACCAGATAGCTTCACAGGCTAATTCTATCAAACATTTAGAGAAGTGGTAACACCTATCTTTCTCAAACTCTTCTAAAATATAGTAGAGGGAGGAACACTCCCAAACTCATTCTATGAGGCCAGCATCACCCTGATACGAAGACCAGACACATGTCATGTAACAAGAAAAGAAAATTATAGGCCAATATCACTGATATACATAGATGCAAAAATACTCAACAAAATACTAGCATACAGAATCCAACAGCACATTAGAAGTGTCATACTCCATGATCAAGTGGGTTTTATCCCAGGAATGCACAGATACTTTTATATATGCAAATCAATCAATGTGATAAACCATATTAACAAATTGAAGGAGAAAAAACATCTGATCATCTCAAAAGATGCAGAAAAAGCTTTTGACAAAATTCAACACCGATTTATGATAAAACCCTTCAGAAATTAGGTACAAAGGGAACTTACCTCAACATAATAAAAGCCATGTATGACAAACCCACAGCCAACATCATTCTCAATGGTGAAATATTGAAGCCATTTCCTCTGAAATCAGGACTGAGACAAGGATGTCCAGTCTCACCACTATTATTCAATGTAGTTTTGGAAGTTTTAGCCACAGCAATCAGAGAAGAAAAAGAAATAAAAGGAATCTAAATCAGAAAAGAAAAAATAAAGCTGTCACTGTTTGACATGATACTATACACAGAGAATCCTAAAGACACTACCAGAAAACTACTAGAGCATAGCAATGAATTTGGTAAAGTAGCAGGATACAAAATTAATGCACAGAAATCTCTTGCATTCCTAGACACTAATGATGAAAAATCTGAAAGAGAAACTAAAGAAACACTCCTATTTACCATTGCAACAAGAAGAATAAAATACCTAGTAATAAACTGACCTAAGGAGACAAAAGACCTGTATGCAGAAAACTATAAGACACTGATGAAAGAAATTAAAGATGATACAAACAGATGGTGAAATATGCCATGTTCTTGGATTGGAAGAATAAACATTGTGAAAATGATAATACTACCCAAAGCAATCTATAAATTCAATGTAATCCCTATCAAACTACCAATGCATTTTTCACCAAACTAGAGCAAAAATTTTACAGTTTGTGTGGAAGCACAAAAGACCCCAAATAGCCAAAGCAATGTTGAGAAATAAAAGCAGAGTTAGAAGAATCAGGTTCCCTGACTTCAGACTATACTACAAAGCTACAGTAATCAAGACAGTATGGTACTGACACAAAAACAAAAATGTAGTCCAATGGAATAGGATAGAAAGCCCAGAGATAATCTCACTCACATGTGGTCATCTTATTTTTGATTAAGGAGGAAAGAATATACAATGGAGAAAAGACATCCTCTTCAATAATTGGTGCTGGGAAAATTGGACAGTTTCATGTAAAAGAATGAAACTAGAACACTCCCTAACACCATACACAAAAATAAACTCAAAATGGATTAAAGACCTAAATGTAAGGCCAGACACTATAAAACTCTTAGAGTAAAACATGGGTAGAACATTCTATGACATAAATTGCAGCAAGATCCTTTTTGACCCACCTCCTACAGAAATGGAAATAAAAAGAAAAAATAAACAAATGGGACTTAATGAAACTTAAAAGCTTTGGCACAACAAAGGAGACCGTAAACAAGGCAAAAAGACAACCCTCAGAATGGGAGAAAATTTTTGCAATCGAAGCAACTGACAAAGGATTAATCTCCAAAATATACAAGCAGCTCACGCAGCTCAATATTCAAAAAATAAACAACCCAATCCAAAAATGTGCAGAAGACCGAATAGACATTTCTCCAAAGAAGATATGCAGATTGACAACAAACACATGAAAGGATGCTCAACGTCACTAATCATTAGAGAAATGCAAATCAAAAGTGCAATGAGGTATCACCTCATGCCGGTCAGAATGGCCATCATCAAAATATCTACAAACAATAAATGCTGGAGAGGGTGTGGAGAAAAAGGATCCCTCTTGCACTGTTGGTGGGAATGTAAATTGATACAAGCACTATGGAGAACAGTATGGAGGTTCCTTAAAAAAACTAAAAATAGAACTACCATGTGACCCAGCAATCCCATTACTGGGCATATAACCTGAGAAACCATAATTCAAAAAGCATCATGTACCACAATGTTCATTGCAGCTCTATTTACAATAGCCAGGATATGGAAGCAACCTAAGTGCCATCGACAGAGGAATGGATAAAGAAGATGTAGCACATATATACAATGGAATATTACTCAGCCATAAAAAGAAACAAAATTGCGTTATTTGTAGTGAGGTGGATGGGCTTAGAGTCTGTCATATACAGAGAAATAAGTCAGAAAGAGAAAATAAACACCATAAGCTAACACATATATATGAATCTAAAAAAATTATTAAATGGTTCTGAAGAACTTTAGGGCAGAACAGGAATACAGATGCAGATGTAGAGAATGGACTTGAGGACATGGGGAGGGGGAAGGGCAAGATGGGATGAAGTGAGTGATTGGCATAGGCATATATACACTACCAAATGTAAAAGAGATAGCTAGTAGGAAGCACCTGCATAGCTTAGGGAGATCAGCTCAGTGTTTTGTGTCCACCTAAAGGAGTAGGATAGGGAGGGTTAGAGGGAGACCCAAGAGTGAGGAGATACATATATATGTATAGCTGATTAACTTTGTTATACAG
This sequence comes from Lipotes vexillifer, assembly GCF_000442215.2. Classification (NCBI taxonomy): domain Eukaryota; kingdom Metazoa; phylum Chordata; class Mammalia; order Artiodactyla; family Lipotidae; genus Lipotes; species Lipotes vexillifer. The sequence goes on along the minus strand of NW_006791020.1, from coordinate 1,220,895 downwards.
CAGAACCTAACACACCATTGTAAAGCAATTATCCTACAATAAAGATGTTTAAAAAAAAAAAAGAGCTAACTTAAAAAAAAAATCCCTGTGTTCTGAGCAGTGGGTGTTTAGTTGTTTAAGTGAAAGCAGAAATATAAACAGGCAAATACAGTTATTAAATACCTGCAAAGGCCAGCCTTATAAAGAAAGTCACAGACTAACAATTCTGTGGATAATATATGAGTGATCAAGTGAAGCAGAAAGAGTATTTTCTCTTATGAAAGTATCACGAGATTTTACATATTTAATATAAAACTATGAGAATGTCTGTTTTCATAGTCTGATATGAAAGATCCACACACATAAAAACTCCTTAGGTTTCAATTTGTCTACTTTGCTGAAAGACTGTGTCAATGTCTCCTGGGAATCCACCTTACCTTTCAGAGAGTATGATTATTGTGGTGAGCCAATACTTAGCTGAAATAATTCAATGTTTCCTTTAGGACCTAGGTTCATTTCATTTTCATGTATGATGTAAAATATGAATGCTATTTTCTATATTGTCTACTGATGATATGGCATCACATAATATTTGTACTCTATATTTGTGCATTACTTTCTCTACACTTTTGTTCTTTTGCTTATTCCTTCCTTTTTAGAGATGAACCTTTTTTCTCTTCTGCTCATGCAATTCTATTATCTTCTACAAGGCCCAAGATAAATACCCCATTATCCGTGAAAACTTCCTTGGCTCAACAGTGCTCACTGTATCTCTCCCTTAAGCATTTAAATCTCTACACAATTTAACAACTGACCACAAGTAATTTTTTTCCACAGTTTTTCAATTAGTCTAAGGGTACTAGAAAGAAAGAATCTTGAGGTATGATTATTTTGTTTTCCTCCTCACTACCTCACAGTGCTATTCACAATCACTAAAAGCTAACTGAATGATTTCCAAATATGTTTGAAGTAGCTCAATGTTCCTCAACAGTTTTCTGTCAAAACAATTTAATGCATTTTGTACCTTGAGATTTTCAAAGAGAATACTTCAAATAATGTAAGAGAACTTGGCCCAGATGGGTGTTCATTTCAATATGGCAGGGGAATATTTCTAAGGCTGAAGGGCTGCTTCTTCCCACCTCCTCCTGCATAAACTCTGGCTTTCACACCTTAATTATTTAACATCCCCGTTTGACATGAAATCAAAAGAGACTGGCTCATTAATGTTCCATTACACCACACGATCTTTCTAAAATACTTTAAGAAATTAATGAATATTTCGTTGTCTTCATCAGTGTCAGGAAGATGGCACCATCCTCTAAGAAACCAAATGCTACTTGCTAGGTTTGCTTCCCTGTGCTTACACCCAAACAGTGTGTGTTCCCTCAACTATCATTTCTGTGACTCAGTACACATTAACAGGTGACATAAATGAAAAACAGAATCTGAAACAGGGAGATCAATGAAAGAAAACATTTCTTTTAAAGGCATATACCTGCCTTGTTTACCCTGCATATGTAAACTCAGTCAGAGCTCAAGAGAGGTTAATAAAGTTTAATCTAATATAGTTTCTTAGTGGCACTTAATGTAAGTTAAATATATATATATATATATATATATATATATATATATATATATATATATATATATATATATATATATATATATATATAGGTAGGG